>NW_012148285.1:9486079-9505373 GCF_000956105.1 Propithecus coquereli | reverse complement strand
TCCCTAAACGCCATGAGCTACATCATCTCTAGAGTTCTGGGCACGCAGCTCTCTCACCCTCTTTCAAAGAACCCTTTGTATCAGTTAGGAATTGCATGTGGCTCAAAAATAGGAGGGGTCTACATCATTCCGGGCTTCTTTTCTGACGTACAAGCAATCAGGAGGGAAGAGGTCCAGGATGGGTTCAGCTACTCCACAAAGTCATCAGGGACCGGGGACCTTCCATCCTTCTGCTCTGCCATCTTTGATGCACAGCTGCCGCCTGCTAGCTCACCTCATGGGCCAAGCTGGCTGCTGGAGCTCCAGCTATCATGTCTAAATTCTAGGCAATAGGAAGAAGAGGAGAAGGGCAAGGCACACACTGTCCAGATGAGGTGTCTCCCCTTTAAGTAGCCTTTTTGGGAATCGACAACTAGCACATCCACCTATATCTCATTGGCCAGATCTTAGTTACATAGCCAAATGTAGCTGCAAGGGAGCCTGAGAAATTGACTGTTTTCTACTTGGGCATGTTGCCCAGGGCTCTGTTACTAAGAGATAAGTAAAATATAGATATTCAGAGCAAGCAACTAGCAATCTCTGCCACACACCTATATCCAAGCACCACATTTTGATGGAGGCCCAGGGGACAAACAGAATCCAAAGATACCATCCCTGCTCCCTAAACACCTGTAATACGGTTGAGGACTAAAACAAACACAGCTGAAAAGGTAAACGACAGTATCAGGCAGGAATAAACAGACCACAGGCCCCACTGCAGTCTTTGAAGCATAAGTTTTATGCAAATAGGAAGGTAGTTCACAATTACTGAGTACTTACTGTATGCTATCCGGCATCAGAGGAAACAGACTGGAAAGCGTTATGTGACGTGTCCAGGGCCACACAGCCCACAAGCATTTCCAGCAAGGATGGCCAATCTGCCAAGTCTAGAGCTGTCTACTCTACCTACAGCAGCGGCTGCATGGGAAAGTGGTGGCTTCGTGGAGGCGTCTGAGAATGTGTCTGAGCTCATCAGAAAAGTTGTGATTGATTAGCTATGTCTGCCACAGACATGGGAACAGGGCATGGTGGCACGAAAGCCACAGATGTAACGTTCCTGTCTCAGAGGCTTACAGTGGTCAGGTCATCTGTGGAGATGCCACATTCGCACCCTGGTGCCTGCGTCTGTCTGAACAGAGGGTGGGAGAAGGGAGGGAGGGGAGGCACCCACTGCCACTAGGTGGGACGGCCCCGGTCTTGCTGCTGAGAAACTCTTTTGCGTCTAGGGCCCCCGTGCCTTGAGAAAGCAGGCTCTTAGCAGCTTGCCAAAATAAAGGCCACCTCCAAGCTCTAAATTATTCCTCTTACTAACAAATGGCCTCAAAAGTAACAAAAGAAATGACAACTGCAGTCAGAACAAGGTGCAATTTTACTTTAAAATACAACTTTAAAAGGACAGACGTGCGATCTCACGTTGTAGCAGAGGTGGCAGCTCCTGTCCCGGAGCACCGTGCCTGCCAACACTCTCGCCGCCTGCTCTTCTCCCCCATCCCCAGGCTCATGTGACTGTGCTCTCGGGGGTCTGGGAGTCACAGGAGCAGCCCCTCATCCCTATGCCAGTGCCAGGGTGGTGCCCCTCCTGTCACTTCAACCAAACGGAGGAGAGAAGACAAGACGACTGTGGCAACTGCAAGCCTCAGCTCAGGGGTCGCCTCCTCCAGGAAGCCACCCCTCATCCCACGCCCCTTCCTCCTTCCCAGGCTGCACCGGGCGAGCCTCCTCTGAGCCCCCGTGGTCTCTAAGGATAACTTTATCACCACCAGCACCCAGTGCGCATCTGTCTTTGGTCCCTGACTTTCTGAATGTAGCACGGCCCCTGGCACAAAACACCCACCATTTGACAGCTACCCTCTACTGAGACACGCTCAGCTCCAAGCATCGCACTGTCTTCTGTACGTCAGGATTTCTCAGTCACTGCACTTACTGTTCGGGGTCAGATAATTCTTTACTGGGGGAGCCATCCTGTGCATTGTCGGATATTGACAGCATCTTTGGCCTCTACCCTCTAAATGCCAGCAGCAGCCCCCCAGGTGTGACAACCAAAAATGCCTTTAGGCATTGCCAAATGTCCCCTTAGGGGCAAAACCACCCCTGGTTGAGAATCACTGAAGGACATTATCTCAGAGAAGTCCAGCAACCTTCCCAGGGTCACACAGCCAGTAAATGTGCTACGTACCTTGTAGTTGTTCCTATATCTCATTCAAGCTTCACGATAATCCAATGGAGTGGGTACAGGGACCCCTATCCTACAGATGACAAAACTGAGGTTCAGGGACGCTTGATAACTTGCCCAAAGTCAAACAGCTGGGAACTGGCCTTTTCTGGAACCGAATCCAGAAGAACCATACAGCTAAAGCTGCTTATCCGTGGTCAGAGACATCGCTCCCTTATTTTAGGACAGAAAGAGTGGGCGGTGCCTAGCAAGGCCAGTTTGGTTTTAAACCATCTGTTTCTTGAAGCAAGGCAATCATTACACGGTGGGCTTTCGGATTTATTTTCGTGCTATAAGGCTGCTGCACGGGGTATCTTCTGTCGGTAAATAAAACAGCGCAGGTCATGGTCATCCTGCACGCTGGGCAGCCACCAGGTTGTTAAGCGACCGGTTACAGGCGGTGGCTTCCACTCGGTGATTAGTCTCTAATACTCCCAACCCCGTGGACTCCTTTCTCCCCCACCCTCCCCGCGAATACAGCCATCAAAGGAATGAAATCTGAACTCGGCGGAGCTGGCAGGGAAGCTAATTTTCTGTTACAGTGCATCTCCATTTTCTCCCGAGCCCCGAAACCGTGTTTATGAACCTAATGCGCACTTTAGAGGAATGCGGTGAGGAGTAATGAGGACATAAATCTCAACAGTTTGGAGGCCGCTGGGTAGCGGATTGTTGAATAAATAAAAGTAGCAGTAAGTACTTCTGGAGCTCTTCTGTTCAAGGACGAAAGTGGCTACTTTGGGGGCAACAGATGCATTTTCTCCCGGCTTTTAGAAGGTGTGCATCCTGCTTAAAACCATGGTCAAAAGCCTTGCTATTAACCAGCACCAAGTCCCCGACCTCACCGCTCAGTGGAGAGTGACTCTGTTTCCTCACTGGGCAGACGGGCGTATGACACCCCACTCCACCCCACCTTCCCCGGTGCCGCCACAATGACTGACCTAAGTGGCCAATCACACAGTGTCACTCTCCTCTTTGAAATGCTCCACAGCCACATTCTGGTAACGCCCCAGCTCTCCAGCAAGCAGACGAAGTCCCCTTCGCTAGCTTGTGCTCTGGGCCACCTGGTTCACATCACACCCTCTCTGGTAACCGGGCCACTCTTCAGGAAGACACTGTCTTCCCTTCTGTCACACTGTGTGTGCTGGATGGAGCCAATGACTCAAACCTCAACCCATCAGAGCACCTCATTCCCTTGGCCACCGCGAGTGGTTCAAGAATGGGCACATGACCTCCTACAATTTGGGGAGGCTTTTGCTGTGATTAGTGTGAAAGAGAGTAGCACTCTTTTCTCATTAACATGGAGTAAGCTGATCCTATTTACAGCTTGCACAGTTGACTTTTGCCCACAAGAAGAAAGCCTGTCTGAGAATGTGCCCACAGAGAACAGAGCAGGGAGATGCGGAGGGCAGGTGGACCACATGTGAACCCTGATCAACCTGTGCCTGAAGCTTATGCACTTACAGGGAGTGATAAATTCTCTTCTTGCTTAAGCCGGTTTGGGCTGGGTTTTCTGCCACTTCCAAGTGAAAATGCCAGATACAAGCCTCATTACCCACTCTGCACTATATCATCTCCCTAAGCCGGCTCCCTTCGGGCTCCCCCAGGTGCCCTGTTCCCTGCCCTCACGATGCCTTTTCTCAGCCTGTTCCCTCTGCCTGTCCACACCTTGCCCTCTTTGCCTGGTTAAGTCCTACTGACCCAGGAGGGCCTGCCTTGAGCATCTTCTCCTTGGAATATCCTTCTCTGGTCTCCCTTCCTGCTCTCAACTGTACCCAACTCCTGTGTCCCCACAGTGCCCTAGGCCAATGTCTACTGCTGGCCTTCCCCCCGCACCTGCTTCTGTGCCTGTCCCACCCCATCCCCCTCAACTAGACTGAGGGCCCCCTGAGGGTAAGGAACTACGTCTCTTCACCTGTCCACTCCCTGAGCCCCTCACTCAGCAGAAAGTGGGTTGCTCAGTGTGTGTTGAAGCTGAACTGGGTCTTGCCCCACAGCAGGGCTCCCAGCAGCCAGCAACCATTCCAGGACCATGGATGGCCAAGCACTGGGAAGCAAACTGGCCCCTCTGGGTAGAATCTAGTGAATGCAGAAACCAAAGCAAATCTCTACTGTCTAAAAGGCAAAGGAAGACAATTAAAAGTGAGAAACTAGGTAGGGCGGGCTGCAAAGAGGCTCAAAGCATCTCAACAGGACAGCTTATTGTGCTGGAGAAAGAAAAACACGTGACTGTGACCCAGACATTTCACAGAAAGTCTCAGCTGTGCCTGGTACTGGGCAGCCACTTCCGTAATCAGCAGCATGGATGGATGCCTGGACGAACGGGATGAGGGCCAGTGATGGGGTCAGACTTTTACAGGCAACAATGAGGGCAAGAGGATTATTTGGCGGAAAATTTATCTGCTGTCTTCCCATCAACTGCTCAGAACCTTCAGTATTTCACCAGATGTTGAGCTGCACACAGACAGGAGACGTCATGGCGGAAAATAACCACACTATCGGCTGGTGTCTGCCACTGTCACCACCATCTGTGACCGAGACAGGGATTCAGTAGTGGGAATTGGGGCAGTCGATGGGAGCTGGGGGGAGGACAGGGGAGGGTGGGCAGCAAGGACCTCACAGCTTTGAGGTGAGACAGACCTGGATGAAAGTCTTAGTTTTGTCGCTTACAAGCTATGTGGCCTTGGTCACCTTGCTTAACCTCTCTGAACGTCAATGCTCGTCTATAAAATGGGGGATAATAGTGTCATTGCTGCCGCTGCCCTGGCAGGGCTGCTGTGAGGCACAGGCATCCTATACTCACAGTGACCAGCACACTCTCAGGACTGTCACCGTCCTCATCACTGCTGAGCCGATCCCTGGCCTTCCTTGGACTCAGGTGCCGTCATCGGATTTGGGGAGATTTTTATCTTAGGAAACCATCTGAAGCATGCGCTCTAAAAGCCCTTTCCTGGTGTCTTCCTGACAACATGTCCACGACGGAAACGCTCACAAGTATGTCGAGAGGGGCAGGGTGCAGGGAAGAGAGGGCTCTCTGAGGAGTGGGGCTGCTACAGCCTTCATTTGGCAAAATGAAGCACTCTACTTAGTCCTATCAGAAAAACACTCCCAGGGGAGAGTTCGGAAAGATAATTCATGAGCTGACAATCTTGTCTGTTAACTTGCATCTCAACTCCAGCAGGGGAATTTTCAAAATGCATCCAATTAGACCCCTTGGCCAACCGGTTTCCATGATTCTGCTCTAACAACAAGAGAAAATTGATTTTGCTTTTTAAGAGTGAGGAGAGCCGGCTGCTGGTTTATACTGTCTTCTTCTCATTTATGAAATCTTGACCCTGTCCAAGTGGTTTCTCTGGACTTTTGTTTACACAGATAAAAAATGAGGGGTGAGAAGAGGTAAAAATTGATCCATAAAGTATTGACTGAGAGTCTTTGGGGTATCCAGGATTGGCCTAGGCACCAGGAAAGTTGTTATTTTTTGTTTTAAGAATTCCACTAACAAGAAAAACCCACTGATGTGTACTTCTGTCCATTTATCAAAGAAGGCAAGGTAGAAAGGTGCCCAGAGTTCCGCTGATAACTGTGGGCCGTCTTCAATGACCTGAATGCTTCAAGAATCAAAGTTTTTATTTTAAGAGAAGATGCTGGTCCATAGCATTTATTTTAAATATTCATATCCTGCCCTATTAAAGTAAAAAATATAAGGCAGCTTCTGGGATCCAGTTAATAAGGCAGGGTATAAAAAATCATAGCCATTCTATATTGAGAGCTCAGCATATACCAGGGCCTGTTCTAAGTGCTTCCCACAGGTTACCTCCCGAAGCACAGAGAGGTGAAGCTATTTGTTGAAGATCACACAGCCAGCAAGTGGTCCAGCTGCAGTGGAATTGGGGCAGTCAAGCCCCAGAGCCCACACTCTTACCCTGGCACGTGTACAAGTCAGTACCACCTACGACTGATTGTGGGTAACGCTATAAAGCAGGTTCCAAACAGTGCCATGGGGACAGGGAAGAGGATGAGGTGATGTCCAGCCAAGGGAGAGGATCTAGTTGGGTCTTAGAGTGCTGGGGACAAGGAGGGGGAGAGAGAGAGAGAATCCAGGCAGAGTGAACCTCTGAACTCTAAGGAGACCACAGAGGCACGAGGATGAAGTATGTTTGGAGGACACTGTGGCTAAAACGAAGGAGAGTGAAGCACCGATGTGTCAGACGTAATTTGGGATGCACGTTATCCGTGCCCCGGTTCATGACAAGTATCTGGGGCCACCATAAATACCTGGCCTGTGATCAAATGTCAACTTGGTTGTCATTAGTCAACCGGTAATACAAGATGCTTTTCCCAAGATCTGGAAAGCGGGGAGAGGACTGTCCTCAGGAAGTTCAAGTGTACAAGCCACACACGATGTATCAGCGCAGAGCTCCGCCAGCCCCCTTCAGGAAAGGAAGGTGCTGACCACATGAAGACTCGACTGTTACTTAAAGGCATACGTTAGCTTGGGCCACATGAAGTTGCCAACCCATGATGGCTTGCGACCTGTAAAAATGGGACTTTCATACAGTTTAACCTAAATCTAAGAAATACCGTATTGAGCTGAAGGAAGCCAACACAGGCACTGCCCATCCCATCATTTTCCCAGGCAGACAGGGCTTCTGTCAACACATTTTAAGTAGGTCAGATTCCACCGGCAAGACTCTCCCTGTTGTGAACTGAGACGTCCAGCCATCCTAGCCTCGTACCATCGATATGCGATTCATCTTACTAATGGTCTTGGATATGTAGGACGTGTAGCATCCTTCTGATTAGGATCTGACTTCCCGTCATCTCTGCCAGAGCGTCTACAAAGGCAAAGCAAGGGAGTGCTTTGCTCATTAGTGTATACTCAGCACTCAACATGGTGATTAGCATACTATTGAATGAATGAACAAATGAACAAAGAAAGTACACACCAATTGCACATGTGTGCACACTACACTACAGTATCTCAGTTCCTCTGGCAGTGACAGCAGGAGCCACTTTTCTTGTTGTGTTTTTTATTTAATTTAATTATTTTATTTTTAAAATTTTTTTATTGGCTGATTGATTGACTGACTGAGATAGTCACCCTGGCTAAAGTGCAGTGGTGCCATCGTAGCTCACTGCACCCTCAAACTCCTGGGCTCAAGTGATCCTCCTGCCTCAGCCTCCCAGGTAGCTGGGACTACAGGCATGTGCCACCAGGCCTGGCTAATTTCTTTCTATTTTTAGTAGAGATGGGTTCTCACTCTTGCCCAGACTGGTCTCGAACTCCTGATCTCAAGCGATCCTCCCACCTCGGCCTCCCAGAGTGCTAGGATTACAGGCATGAGCCACTGCACCTAGCCCTGTTTTATTTTTCTTCCCAGTACGTCCACTCCCTGTTCTTATAGTCGCAGCATCCTGATTTTGCTTTAAGGGTTCTGTCTTAACCTGACGTTAAGCCAACCTACTACCACCTGCAGAAAGAGGAAACCAGGGACGTTGGGAAAGCCAGGAGGAGCTCCGTCGCCACAAAACTCGCGAGGAATCCCCTCCAGAAGGCCAGCTCTTCCACACTGGAACGTTTACTGCTAGCTTCCACTTTGAAAAATGTTCCTGATAAGCTCTTTCGATTCTCTTCCCTGCTCATCGAGCACACAGTGGTGCCTCTTGGAGTGTGAGATCAACCCCGCATCACCCATCCAGTTAAAGGAGGTTGCGACATTGAATACGCCACCATGGGATGAGGAACCAGGGCTAGCTGTGCTATGCTTTCAGGATTGCAGGTGGAGAAGCTGAAATGAGTTTCCTTATCTCAAAACAAAGGGAGCGAGAAGCTGCTTCAGCTGCACGTCCTCGAGCTGCAGTCGGGCAGGATGTGCAGTGGGAGGAGCGGGAGCTCAAGCTCATGGGTTTGAATTTTTAAAAGAAAAACTTTAAGACAAATTTAACAGTGTTTAATTCAGCAAAGAACAATTTGTGACTCCACCCACCCCTTCTCACCCCTCAAACCAGAAGTCCAAAACTATCACATGCTCAGAGAGGATTTATGGAAAGAGGAGAGTGACCCACAGAAAACGGAAACGAGGTACAGAAACAGCTGGATTGGTTACCACTTGGCATTTGCCTTTCTGAACATGGTTTGAGCAGCTGGCTGCATGTGATTGGCCAAAACTCGAGGACTGCTACAAGACTAGGTTACGGTTTGTTTACACATCCAATTAGGCTACAGTTCACTATGTACAGAGAAACCTTTAGGCCAAACTTAAAATACGCAGGGAGGCGGCTTTAGGCTCAACTTCATTTAACTGAATGCAGCCTCCTCCTGCTTCTCACACACATTTACCAGCTGAGCATCCTCTGTGACGTCAGAGCTCCTCATCTGCAGAACGGCAGCAGCGGTACTTCCTTCCTAGGGTGGCCCTGAGGCTTGAAGTGGTTAATATCTACAAAGCACTCAGTCCAGGACCTGGTATACATTAGGCACCATGTCCAGTGTCAGCTACTTTTATTGGTGTCGCCTACTTGAAAAGGTTGGGAGGAAGCTGATGAGCTGCAGAAAGAGAAGTTCTGGACCAGCTGTATATAGAAGCTACCTTTGTGCAGGTGAAAAAGCTTAAGTTTACCCATGAAGAACTCCATCTAAATCAGTTATTCAATATGTTTGTTTCATCCATTCATTCAGCCCACCAGTCATCCATCCATCCCATAGGTATCGAGCACCTACTACACGCCTGTGCTGTGTGAGAGGAAGGGACCTGGGGTGAAGGAGGCACTGCCCGCAGGGAGCGCCCAGCCTAGCGGGGAGACACACACAGGAACACACGCTCAAGGCAGAGCACGGATAGTGCAAAGTCAGGGAAGCCTCAGAGTACTGGAATCCTGAAGGGGAGGTCTAGATCTGGAGTCAGCAAAGGTTTTCTTTAAAGGGCAGATAGTAATATTTAAGGCTTTGTAGAATATATGGGCTCTGTCACAACTCTGCCTTTGTTGTACAAAAGCAGCCACAGACACTATGGAAATGAATGGGTGTGGCTGCGTTCCAATAAAGCTTTATTTAAAAAAAACTGTCAGGGCGCCAATGTGGCTCACAGGCCACAGGTTGCCGACCCCTGATCTGGAGGCAGTGTCTCCGAAGGTATGATGAACAAGACCCGGCAGGAAGCTGGGGGGAGCAAGCAGGAGCCACTGGGAAGGCACAAAGAGGTGAGGGAAAGGCCTACAACCTGGGGAGCCACGCTTGGAAGCCAGGAAGGAAAACATTCTCCCTCACTCAAAAGGTCAGGAAGACGACCAGGTGCCTGTGCCAGACAAGGCCCCGAATGCTGACTCTGGTATGGAGTAAGAATCCCTCCAGAGCCACCTGGTCCAGCTCAGGCAAAGAAGAAAAGCCAGCACCTGCCACACGCTAGGATCTACGGCTGGTGCTTGGATATCTGCGTCTATTCATATCCTGCAGATGAGGCTACAGGCTCAGGGAACCGCCCCATGCTGGACACAGCCCCCTTCATCTCCCTCGCCACCTGGTGCAGTGACGGATGTGGTGGGAACAAGCAGCAGCGAAGTGGCGACTCACTTTTACTGACTCCTGACCTGTGCTGGGCACTGTGCTGATAATCGAGCACTCACACTGCCCGGTGAAGAAGGCACTCACAGCATCCCATCTTTGCAAGTGAGGAAACTGAGGCTCCGACAGACCAATTAACCTGACCAAAGTCATACAGGATAGAACCCAGCAGAGTTTGGACTGGCTCCAAAAGGCATGCTCTTCCTAGAAAGAGAGCTGATGAGTGGGGTGCAACAAGGACTGTGGCTTTTCCAGAAGAAAAGGTAAAACACGTCGCTGGCATTCATCATGCCTTGGTTTACCAGAGCATGTGCAGGAGGGCTCTCTGCCTCCCCGAGTCAGAGTTTGGCAAAGCAGTGAGGGAGGAAGGAAGCCATCTGACGGCGTGTCCTTGCCCTGATGTCTTGGTGCAATACTGCCGTGTCCCCAGCAGGATCTACTGAGAAGCTTCCATGGAGAGGAGCACTGCAGAGAGAGCCCGCCCAGGCCCTGGGCCAGGCATGACTGAGGCGGATGCTCCGCCTTCCTCCACCACGCTGCTCCCTCCAGACACACTCCTCTCAAACAGGGACCGGCAACCTGGCCAGCCACGTGTTTTCATATGGCCCACAGACTAAGAATGGTTTTTACATTTTTAAATAGCTGGAAAAAAATCAAAGGAAGAATATTTCTTGGTATGTGCAAAGTATAGGAAATCTAAATTTCAATGTCAAACGAAAAATAAAGTTTTATGAGAACACATTCACATCTACTCATTCCATATAGCCAACAGCTGTTCTGGCTCTGCAGGAAGAGGGTCTCTGAGACGGAGACTGTGCGGCCTACAGAGCTTAAGATATTCACTATCTGGCCCTTGCTCTCGAGAATGCACAGAAGATAAAAGGAGAGAAGGGAATAAGAAAGAAAAAAAGAAATCGGGTAGAGGGGAGAAGAGAGAGACGCTTCCTGATTTCCAAACACTCCGAAAGCCACAGTAATGAAGACAGTGGCACCGGCACAAGAACAGGCACAGAGACCTGTGGAACAGGGTTGCGAGTCAAGGACACACCCACTCGTCCGTGGTAAACTGATTTTTGACAAGGTACAAAAATCATTCAGTGGGAAAAGAAGAGTCTTTCCAACAAATTTTCCAGGACAACTAGATACGCACAAGCGAATGAAGCCTGGTCCCTACCTCACACAATATACAAAAGTTAAGTCGAAATGGATCAAAGACCTAAATGTAAGAGCAAAAACCGTAAAACTCTTAGAAGAAAACGTAGGCCTACATCTTTGCGCCCTTGGGTTAGCTAAAGGATTCTTAGATATACCAGAAGCACAAGCAACGAAAGGAAAAACATAAATTAGACTGTACCAAAATAAAAAATTTCATGTTTCAAAGGACACTGTCAACGAAGTGAAAAGACAGCCACAGAATGGGAGAAAACATTTTCAAATTCTGTATCTAATAAGGGACTTATATATCCAGAATATACAAAGAACTCTTACAAATCAAAAATTTTTAAAAAACACAATTTTTGAATGGGTCAGGGGTTTGAACAGACATTTCTCCAAAGAAAAATAACCAATAAGCATATGAAAAGATGTTCAACATCGATAGCCATCAGGGAAATGCAAATCAAAACCACAATGCGGTACTCCTTCACGACACGCGGACGGCCACGATCGACAGGTCTCATGTGAGACCCAGCAATTCCACTAGTAGGTATACAGCCAAGAGAACCGCGAACAAATGCCACGCAGAGACTGGTACGGGAATGTCCACAGCAGCGTCATTCACAATAGCCAAAGAGTAGATGCAACCCATGTGTCTGCGAGCGGCTGACTAGATAAAGAAAATGCGGTTTATCCACGCAACAGAATATGATTTAGCCACGAAAGGAACGCTACGGCGCGGATGAACCTTGAGGACACTCCACTAAGTGCAAGCAGCCAGGTACGGAAGGCCACATACTGCATGATTCCATGTCACAAAAAGGCAAATCTACAGAGACAGCCGTAGAAAAAGAAAGTGGCTTACTGGTTGCCAGGGGCCAGGTGGGGACGGGGAGTGACTGCTAACAGGTACAGAGTTTCTTTTTAGGGTGATGAAAATCTTCTGGAATTAGATAGTGGTGACGGTTGCATAATCTTGTGAATATGCTAAAAAGTGACTGAACTGTACACTTTAAAAAGGTGAGCTTTATGGTATGTAAATTGTATTTCTTTTTTTTTTTTCAAAGAGAGGGAAGAGACAGCCAGGAAGAAGGCTGAAGCTGAGGGCGAGCAGGGGAGGGTATGATGGGTGCTGACCCCAGCTTTGCCCCTTCACGCCCATCAGCTTCTGCCGCCCCCAACGATCCGGTGAGGTGGGTGACATTCCCATTTTATACACGAGGCTCTGAGAGGCGAGGCTGGCCCAAGGCCATACAACTCCAGGAGGCGCAGTCGGGATGGTACCCACGTCCCCGCACCCACACGCCAGCTGGACAGCTCTGCAGGCCAGCTGGACCTGCCAGGCACGCGGGGAGGGTGAGCCCAGAAACCTGGACCTGGTACCCGGGCAGCACCTACCCTGCACCAGGCATCTAGTGTTCATGCCCCCACGGCAGGGGGAAACTGAGGCTCCGAGAGGCAAAGTACATGGACTGAGGTCACATGGCTGGTCCCCTGGCTAATGAGAGGGTTGGGGAGGAGAAGCCTTGCTCCTGTCCTGACTGATGTCTTGGAAGTCGGGGCTGCCACCTGCGACCACGAGGCTGGCAGATGCTCCTGTCTGTGCCTTCCTCTCTGCCTCTCCCCACCCAACCCTCCCCTCACTCCTGTGCCTGCCTCTCTCCAGCCACACCAGCCTCCTTCTGGTTCCTCCAATGGGCCCAGCTCCTGCCCGCCCCAGGCCCTTAGTCCAGGACCTTCCCTCAGTCTAGAACGTTCCTCCCCTCTGACTCAGTTGTCACATCTCAGCTTGAGCGTTACATCTTCTGATTTTAATGTGCTCTCACAGAACTGTGGTTCCTGCTGTTCTCAGCAGGCCCTGGGCTTTCTAACCGTCCATCCGTTACTGCGATTATCTGTTCAATGACTAGCTCTTACCGCCAGATGAACGTTCTCAAAGTTCTATGAGAACAGGAACCCTGTCTGGTTTCTCCTGCACCGCATACCTGACGCCCAGCACAGTGCGGCCTCACTGGGCAAGTCCGTGTTGAACGCCCACATCTGGGCTGCTACGTGTTCCCGCCTGGGCAGAGGGTGAGATCAAATAACCACTGAAAAGACGGGTCTGCGGGAGCAAAGGGGCCCTGGGAGGGTGGGAGGTTACTAAATAAGGGGAGAGGCCAACCAGGTGGTGAGGAGGGAGGGAGAAGGAAGGACAGCTGAAAGACAATAAAAGGGGACGGGAAGTGCTGACTCCAGCCGGGCTCTAAATAAGGTGACAGCACCCCAAGGAGAGCTGACTCCTGGGCTGGAAACCGGTGGGACTGGCACTGCACCCCCTGCCCGGCCTCCCAGTGATGAGGATGAAGACAGCTCGGAGGCCCCCCTGAGGCTGTGCAGAAAGGTCAACAGTAGACCCTCCATTAGCCAGCAGCCCCGGGCTCCACATCCGCCCCACGCCAGGCAGAGCTGGGCCTGGAAGCAGGTGGATCGGCTGCTGGGCCCTGGGCTGGGGCAGCTGGGGCCAGCACAGTGTGAACATGCCAAGCAGTGGCCCCAGGATGGGGAGAAGGGTGCCCCCGAGAGTGGTTTGAAAGGGCAGCCCTATTGCACTGATGATTTAGCAGAAAAAGATATAAGCGCTAGCAGCCAGCGTGCATTGTTCAGGTTTCCTCCTAAAGGACGAAGGGGCGGGTCCCATTTATTTATTTTTGTTGTTGCTGTACTTGCCTTTGGGGACTTCTTCATAAATTCTTTGCCTAGGCCAATGTCTAGAAGAGTATTTCTAAACATCTTCCTCTAGAATTCTAATAGTTTCACTCCTTAGGTTTAAATCTGTGACCCAGCATGAGTTGATTTTTGTGAGCAGCACAATTCACAATTGCAAAGATATGGAAACAACCCAAGTGTCCATCAATACATGAGTGGATTAATAAAATATGGTATATGTATATCATGGAGTACTACTCAGCTTTAAGAAACAATGGTGATATAGCACCTCTTGTATTCTCCTGAAAAGCACTGGAACACATTCTACTAAGTGAGATATCCCAAGAATGGAAAAACAAGCACCACATGTACTCACCATCAAATTGGTATTAGCTGATCAACACTTAAGTGCACATATAAGACTAACATTTATTGGATGTTGGGCAGGGGGAGGGGGAGGGGGAGGGGGGAGGAGGGGACGGGCATATGCACAAACAATGAGTGCGATGCGCACCTCCGGGGGAATGGACACACTGGAAGCTCAGACTTGGGGGGAGGGGGGGCAAGGGCATCATACGTAACCTAATCATCTGTGCCCCCATAATATGCTGAAATAAAAAAAAAAAAAAAGGACGAAGGGGCAGAGGGCAGGGATAGATCACAGTCTCTGTGTTCCTGGCCCCGCCCAGAGCCTTTGGGTCCTGGGGCTGGGGAGGGGCAGCTGTGGGTGGGGAAGGAGCCAGGATCGGGTCGGGAAGGCCTGGGGTCCGCTAAGCAGCAGTGCAGGGGGGCGGAGACGCTGTCCTGCTGCCAGCCCCATCCTGCCCCTCACTTTCTTTGCCAATCCGTGTCAGCGGTGTGGCCTGCCCTCCACAAAGGCCCCTGACTCCCATGCCAGGCACAGGCAACCCAGCTCTGCACCCCATCGCCCCAGGGCCCCCCTCACACCACACCTGACCCCTGCCTCCCAATGGTCTGAACACCTGAGTCTCTCCCCAGACAGGGAATACAGTGCCCAGGGCCTCGGGCCTGTCACTCTATCCCTGGCACTGAGCACAGTATGTGGCACCTTGTAGGTACTCAGAAGTTAGAGAATGAACGAATGAATGAAAAGAAAAAGAGTAGGAAAGGAAGAAAAGAAGAACAAGAGAGAAAGACAGAAAAATAGCAAGAAAAGGAGAAAGAAACACGTCTCATTCACCTGGCTGTGTTGAAACGGCACAGGATTTCAGTAACAGAACCCCACAGTTCTTTGTGGACATGCTGTCTGCCTGTCTGTCTTTCAGATCTCAGGTCTGACCCTTTCCTGTGTTCAGAGATGTCAGGCCTGGCGCGGAACACTGGAAGTACCCTCGCTACCGCTCAAGTTCAGAGACACGGGAAGTGAAGTGGAAGGGCGCGGCCAGGTCGCCCAGGCAGAGAGCACCTTGGGGTGATGGCCACATCGCCGCAGGCCAGGGGCCGAGGACCGCCAGAGTCCTCGCAGGCACAGCTGAGCTCGGAGAGGCCCCTCGGCTGTCCTGAATCCCAAGCCGGTGGCTGAGCAGTCAGGGATGTGCCTGCCTGTCTGAGCAACCAAGGCGACTTTCTGAAATGGCATCTGGCAGGGAGGAAAGCAGCCAGGTGCTCGCTCCCCACTCCACAGGCAGAAGCACACCTTACGCGTGGAAATGTCACGCATTGCACTTACGCCAAGCTGTCACCATCTCCCTGTACTAAAAATGGTGGCGTGTTCCTGTCTTCGCTCCTTCCCCTCTCTCTGAATAGAAGCGCCTGTCTGTGAGCTGCTTAACTCCCTGCTTCCTGGCGAGAGCCGTGGCCCTCACCTGCGCCGGTGCCGCTCACAGGGCCTGGAGCAGAGCGCGGCAGTGCTCTCCAGCACGGCCAGGAAAACAGCTTTAACCCCCTTTGGGAAATCAACCTTCAGGGACCTTCGGGCAGGAACGTCGCATTGCCCATATCAAACCCCTGGGCTGAATGGAACCCCTGACTGAGCACCGCAGACCCCTCGCTCAGCCGACCCTAACAGCACCCCAGAGCCAGGCGGATCTAAAACCCAACCCCAGGGGCTAGCCCAGGGGTGGCACAACTGGGCACAGCCCATCACTCCAACCTGCCTGAGGCCTGGAGGGGCCAGGGGAACTGATGAGGCGTGTCCTCACCATGTGGTGGCCGGCTCTGCGCAGGGAGCCGCAGGATCACACGTGATGGCAGTTGCCCAAGGATGCGCCAACATCCCGGCCGAGGCCTCCGAGGAGCAAAGCAAGAGAAACTCAAGGCTGAGGCCCCAGACCGTGCTCCTGGACCCAGCTGCTGGCGGGAACTATGCTAATGAAGGAGGAAAAGTATCTCAACTGTGTCCTGACACAGCTGTGTCCCTGGAGACACCTACAGGAGTCATAAAAATGGAAGTGAGCCAAGCCACGGCCAGGCCAGCCTCTCTGGGGCAGGGCAGGTTCCCAGAGCCTCGCACAGGCCTTCCCACAGCATGAGCCTCCAAGAGGGTGCTAGAAGGGGGGCTGGGCTCTAATTGACTTGATGGAGTAAATTCCTTGACCCTCTCCTTGCCAGGCATCGGTACGATAAATGGGATCTTTTTCTCATCTAGAGACGACAGCTCAGAATTTTAAGGCACAGATGTAAGGCAGAAGTGTGCTCCTGCAGAGTGTCTTTCTTTATTCTGGACACTGGCTAACACCAGGTGGGTCCTATCAGCTGTCAGTTGCACTAATTTCTGTCTGAGAGCACCGGCGTAACCTTTCCCCAAGGAGCCGCCGCACAGGGCTGGGTGGAGACGTGATCCCTCCAACCCTATCCTGGGCAGACGGGTCCAGGGTCAAGCTCTCCCCCTTGAAGGGACTGATCCCTGCTGTAATACTCAACTTTGACACCAAACACACCCAGTGCTAGGTCCCTTCTCTATGGGACGCTAAGGGGCTAACTTGATTTTTTACCTGCGACATGTTACAGAGCGGCAGCATAGAGGGACTGTCCTGGCACAATGGGAGACATCAAGCCTGGAGCACACTCCCGTTCCAGCCCTTCCTCACAGGTTAACGGGAACGTGCTCACAGGACTGGAGCAAACGGAGCCTGCCTGTCCCGTGCTCTCCGGAGGTCAGGTCAGCAGGGACCCTGGTGTCAGATGCAGGCAGCACACCCTGCAGGGCTGTTCGAGGGCCCCTAGCACTCGGAGGAAGTGACTTCGTTTGGGTCATCGCAAGGCCCTGCTGGGGGAGGTGGGGACACTTCTGGGCCTGAGACACTCTGGATCTGAGACGCGGCACAAAAGGAGGGATGAAGGGATACTGGCAAAAGCTCCCTCTCCCCTCCCCCACTCCCCCCAACTCCCTGCTCTGCAGTTCTCAGGGCACAAGGCTGTCCCCGGCCCAGGTCTCTGATCTGGCTCACAGATCAGCCACTTCCTATTTTGGGCAAACAGAGAAACAAGAACAGGCACTGAGCACTTACCAGGCTGCAGACACTCTGGTCAATAATTAATATTACCTCATGAATTTGTTCCTGTTAGTATCCCCATTTTATAGAGAAAGAAACCGAGGCCTAGAGAGATTAAATTGCCTGAGGCCACATCAGAGAAGTCAGCGTATTTGGTTCCACAGGCCAAGCGAGGGATGTGAGCCAAACGCCGCCCCACAGACCTGCCCGTCCACCTTGCTCTAGGGCTGGGCGAGGGAACGAGCTTGCGAGTATCAAGGAGGATGCTCGAGGTGAGGACCTGAGAACGGGGGCGGTGGACACGCACGCTGGCCAGCGAGGCAGGCCGGGGAGATCAGCCCTCGGCACAGCACACGTGGAGAACGAGGCAGGGCTGCGGAACGGGCTCAGTCGTTTCTTTACAGCTCTGGGCTCTGGAACTGTTTTCACGCAAGCACCAGAAAGCTGAACAGGGCCTCTGATCTCCACAATTCTTACTGTTTTCCCGTTAGACCTTCCAAAGGGCGAACTCCACTCAGTGGACATTAAAGCAAAGGAAGCTTGTTACCTAGATCATTACTTCCCTTTGGATAATTCTTTTCTTGTTTTGGGGAGGGGGGTTACACTGACAAAAGCTGCCCACAACTGTGGCTAAGACACAGACAAACGTCATTACCACGGCGGAGTAGACTCTGCAATGGTCTGCAAGGAACAGGGACAAGCACGACTCTTCAGAAGAACGTGGTTGGTTCTGCCTGCCTGGTGCCCCTTCCTCTCGGAGCCCGCTCCCCATTCCACACAGTCCTGGGGGCTCTGCCATGCAACCCAGCTCTGCCCACACCCTCAGCCCATGCCAGGGCCCAGGCCCAGCCCGTCACACTTCCCCGTGCGCCACATCCACAGGGTGGCCAAGTCCATCCAAGGGGAGTCCACCAAAACCCCTCCCTAAGACTAAGGCGCAGGGAAAACATTGGGAGAATGTTCCCTGCCTGTGGGCGTTGTTCATCTGGGAGGGCAGATCCAGTGAGAAGCACGAGGAGAAAGACACAGGGGGTTGTGATGATGAAAAGTTCTGTCCCCCTGGCCAAAAGGCCCAGACTCCTGCCCGCCTCTTCATTCTGGGAGTTTCCACAGGACGCTTCTAGCTATGTGAGCCAATTGCCCTCTCCCCCACCTTTCCCCCCGCCTCCATTTAAACTAGCCAAGTTCCTGTCATTGGCAAGGGAAGGGACAGACTAAGGCGTCTCCGTACTTGGGCTTCACAGTAAACACAAGGTCAGACCCTGGGCCCGCAAGAGGTGAAGTGCGGCAAATGTGCCTCGGCTGTGCCTCTGATGCGGGTGCTGTTCCACGGCCCCTGCTTCCTGCTGCCCCCTCTCTCGGGGTGCCCTGCCCGCCCGTCTTTGCCCCATCCCACTTCCACCAGCCCCAGGCACCTTTTCTCCAGAGGTGTGTCTTGACTGGACACTCCCCACCACAGCCTGAGCTAAGTGCCCCAACCCTGGACTCCTACAGTCCTGCTGTGTGTCCCTTACCCACCACAGCTATTTCCAATGACAGCGTTTACCCTGAAAGTGCATGTTTCCTCCACGAGACCATAAGGTTCTCTGAGGACAAGGTCTTGACTTGGAATGCAAAGATGCACAAGCAGCTGCAGTAACAACCGTTGAATCGGTGAATGGGGAGGACGATCCACCCAGTCTGAGACGCCAACAAACACAAGGAGCTCTGCCCCAACCAGCGCAGACCCTGCCGAGCACCCCAGCTACGGCTGCCTCCACCCAAGCATGCCTGGGCCCCTGCACCACCACCGCGTTTCATTTCCTTCCCGTACTAATTGCTAAATAAAACCACAGTGCTATTTGTTTACTCAGCCTCCATTCCCCGGGAGCAGGCACTTTGTCTGGACGGCCTCATTAGTCCCCCCAGGGACAGAGGCAGGCCTGGCACACAGGTGCTCAGTGAAGATCTGCTGGCGTGTTCACTGGTTGGTCGGTTGAAAGAATGAATGAAGGAATGAATGAACGAACAAACATGCTTTCAGAAAGAAGCCTGTGAGCTCTGCCTACATCATGAGCATCATCTGACCTCATGGCACCGGCTAAGGGTTAGGTAACAGCTCAGAAGACCCTGGGAGCAAGAGCAGGGCCCTGAATTCTTAACACTCTGGAGCAGAAAAGGTTTTTCACTTGACTATTTCCTGACTTC
>NW_012148285.1:9484108-9485579 GCF_000956105.1 Propithecus coquereli | reverse complement strand
GCTGGAGAACATCATTCACACACTGTGGATCAATAACTTCAACGTAAAGAGAAAAAAGAAGAAGAAAAAGCTGCAGCCCCTAAATGAAAAAGCAAAAAGAAGTCACAATCTAATAAATCTAAAACTCTCCTCCTCATGCGCCCCTGGGGCTCAGGGGATCGGGGTGATGTTCTCAGGGTCTGCGCTGGTTCCGCGCTCACAGCAGAGGTCCCGGCCACCCCACCCCCACACCCCGCCCTGGTCACACCTTGCCCGGAGGTCACCCGGCTTGCTCTCACCTCCAGCCCTGGGGGCACACTGCACCCCCTGCCCCACTCATCCACCTGGCTGGTGCCACCCCCGCATTTAAGACTGGTCAGGCCCCACTTCCTCCTGGAAGCTTCTATGACCTCCCACCACCACTTGCGAATGGAGCAAGGTCTCTCCTCAATCTCCATAGCAACCGGAGACAGCTCACAGCACGGGTAAGAACAGTGGAGATGATAAAAGTTGTAACAGTAATAATGATAATGGCTATCCTGTATTAAGTATGAGCTACATTAAAGGCACTACGTGAAGTGCTTTACACATAATATTTTATTAATTTCATTTAATCCTAAAAACCACTTCATGAGCTTTGTACCACTATCCCCATTTTCCAAATGAATAAACCGAGGCTCAGAAATGTTAACTTGCCCAGGGTTACAGACAGCTGAGGAATGACTCATTCCAAAGCAGGTGCGTCCGATTCCAAGGTCATTGCCAATCAGGGCTTCTACTCTTTACAGCAGACAGCATGCCAACTGACATAAATGTCCCCACAGAGGCCAGGAACTTCACAGTCATTATTCTAAACTTCACAAAGACCCCGCAAATAGGGTGACATTGCCCCACTATGCAGATGGAGAAAGTAAAGTACAAACAGTTAACAAGCTGCCTGTGGTCACAAAGCAAGAAAACAGAAGGGTCAGGATGGGGATTTGTACCAGTCTAATCCAGAAGTCTGCACCCTTTCTACGATAGCACACTGCCTCCTCCCACCACAAAGCTGTTTAGAAAAAGAATCTAAAATATAGAACAGATCTGAAGGACAACGTGGTTCCCCAAAACTGTTTATGACAGTGAGAAATTAGAAAAAACCTAAATGTTGAACAAAGTAACAATCAAAGGAATAATATTACACCACTATGGCAGAATATTATACACTGCAAAAGAGGATTTTGACATAAAGTATAGAGTCACATGAGAAAAATTTCATGTTAGATTAAAAAGAACACAAAAGTTCATACATGAGATGATTCTGTCTAAAGAAAAAAAGGCACACAGAAAAAACTAGAAAAAGATATTAATTGCGGCTGGGTGTGGTGGCTCACGCCTGTAATCCTAGCACTCCGGTAGGCCGAGGCGGGCGGATCGTTTGAGCTCAGGAGTTTGAGACCAGCCTGAGCAAGAGTGAGAGCCCTGTCTCTACTAAAAAAAATAGAAAGAAATT
>NW_012148285.1:9465776-9481603 GCF_000956105.1 Propithecus coquereli | reverse complement strand
AACAAGTACCTTTCCAAGCTGACATATTGGATCTGCACCATCATCGTCACATCCATCTCCCTGGGTTTTCTATGAGCCAGTACTACCTGCTGAGATCCGTTATTACCAGTCCTCCAGATACTCCGGTTCCCCTCTTGCAGGTCCTCTCCCTGTGAGCGGGTTTCACTTCCTGGATCGCTATCGTTAGGCTTGACTGTGTGTCTTATGGGGGTGACGAGTGTCACTTCTGGGCAGAAGCTTTCAGTGTTGGGGCCTGGCCTGCCACCTTCTCTTTTCCCGCTGCCACGAGAGCAGCACGCCCCAGCTAAGGGCTGCTGCTTCCTTCTGCAGGTTTGTTTGCATGTGGCAGTGCAGTGACTTGCTCTTGTCAGCCTCCATCAGAAGTGGAGTCGAGAGTCCTGCAGGAGCGGAGTGTGGGGCTGATCTAGGGCATGGCCGTTGCCCAAGACCTGATCGTCTGGTCAGGACCCTGGCCAAGAGTCCCCACAATCAGTTTCTGCGCTTCGTCTTTCACAGGAGCTTTGTTTTTTCTTTCAGTGCATATTTTATAAAGAAAATTGAAGATATAATTTCATTGAATTGGGAGGTTTTTATCTCTTGAATGTGCTGATGACATGAAGATGATAACATTCTGTCCTGGGCCCCCCTCCTTGGGCAACTAGAATCTTGGTAAGCAGTGTACTTTGAGAGAGCCAGAGACTTCTAGTACCTGGAAATTATTACTAATAACATCTAAATATTAGCAATAAGAGGCAGGAATCATTTAAGAGCCTAGGGGCTTAATTAAATGTGAAATATGTAAGGAGAGAAGTAGCTTATAGCAAGCAGCAATTGGGCTATTATTTAATTTCACTGTTGAAACAGACCCTGGGTTGGGAGCGGTGTGTTTTGTAGCAACATCTTCCCCTCCCTCCCTCCTTTCCTCCCTCCCTCCTTTCCTCCCTCCCCCCTTTCCTCCCTCCCTCTCCTGGGTCCAGCACTGTGTTAAGGGTCGGGTTATACAAATGACAAAGAGTAGATTATGTTCTCATCATCATGCAGTTATAGTCTGGAGAGGAGAAAACGAATCCTAATCAACCACATAAATACGTGCAAAATAGCAGCTGTGATGTGCCCATCCACAGAAGAATGGATGAATGAATTGGGGTATATCCACACAATGGAACACGGACAGCAAGGATAAGGAAGATCTGTAACTATTAACACACGCGGCAGTGTGGATGCATCTCCTAAACAATGCTGACTGAAAGAAGCCAGGTGCAAAAAGATACAAAGAAACGAAAGCACAACGTACCCAGGTGATTGCATTCATCTAAATACAGGCCAGGCTACCTAGATTCTGTTCCACGCTGCTGGAGATGTCACTGTGTTATCCTTGGGGTTGGTGCAGCTCGGCTGATGTGGGTCTCTTAGGTTAGTGGGCGCAGTGCAAGCGGAGGGGGCGGGAGACAACAGAAAGTTGGATCCCCCAGCACATGCTGAGAACCCAGGATGGAAGCCGGAGTGTGGAAGGTTCCACAAGAGGTTAAGGAAACTGAACCTGTTGATAATCATTAGCCCCCAAATGCCGTGAGGTCAGAGTGCCCCTGAGACTCTGGGCTCTGGGTTATCACCGTGTATTTATTATTTAGTCAAGGGAGTAGCAGATCCGAGAAGGACCGGGAGGCCTGGTTGCACAGTTGCGTAGTGATTCGGTTCAGCAAAGTCTACTCTACTCTACTGACTGACTGGTTTTAAAAAAAAAAAAAAAAAAAGGAGAGAATGGAAAATGGAAGGGGATGGGAGTGGAGAAAGTGGCAGACAGGAACAGGGAGAAAGAGACAGAGAGATAGACAGACACCCCTAGCCCGGTTTAAATCCCGGGGAGGACTGGGCCAGCTCTGCTCAGACAACATGTGTCGGGGAGTCCGCACAAACAGCTCGGGCAGCAGAGAGCTCCTCTTTCCCCAGCCAGCCTTGGTTTCTGAGTTCCTTTTATATTCTGAGCATCTTGCTACTTGGTGCTACATTTTTTCGTACTGCTTTCTTCTACCCTTGGGCACCGTTGACACAAAAAGCCATCTTCGCCACAAAACTTGGGTGTTTTCTGCAGGGCCAACGTGGACCCCTGTGGAGGCCAGCAGGCAGGTAGAACCACTGCCCCGGCCACAACCTGCCAAGACCTTCAGGGCCAGGAAGGCAGGCCTGGGAGGGGAGGGTGGTGCGAAGGTGCAAAACAAATTCTCTCCGAGACCTAGACTCCTAGAGTACTGCTACCGTACGTGGATCTGCGGAACGCCGTTACGGCTTCGGTTTCTCAGACGTAAATGGGATCATATGACACATGCCTTCCTCCTGAGTACACAGACGGCTCTCTTCCTGACTCTTTTTAAGCTTTGTAAAGTATTTCCTAGTACGAAGGAACCATCATTCATTTAACTATTCTGGCTGATGGACAGTTAGATGTTTCTATTTCCCAGCCATTACAAACAAAACTGTCGGGATTGTCCTTGTATAGACCTCTCTGTCCACAGTGTAGGTATTTCTCAGCATAAATAGCTAGAAATGGACACGCTGAGGTAGAGAGTTTAGACGTTTTTTATTTTAATAGGCCCAGCCAAATTGCTCCTCCAAAAGGCTGAACCACTTTTTAATCACACCAACAAGGTAAAAGAGTACTTTGTCCTCGTGTCCCTGCCCACACTGGCACTTTTAAATTTTACCAATCTGGTAAAGGAAAAAATATTACATTTCATTGATGTTTGAATTTGCATTTTTCTTATTACTTGTGCGTTTGAGCATATGTCTCTGATTTAATTTGCCATTTTTATTTTGTGAATCGCCTGCTCGTGTCCCTTCCTATTGTCCCATTGTATTGTTCATCACTGTCTTACTAATTTTTAGGAGTTCTTTGATCAGTAATCCTTTTGTTATGTATGTTTCAGTTGCTTGTCTTTTAACCTTGCTTATGAGATGTGCTGTTTGTTCTTTTGTTTCCTAATCCCCAAGATCTCGGGAAGAAAGGAATTTCTGGGTTGACCTGCTGAAGCAGCGTGCATTATTTCACATCACTGTCGCAAGAATCCTGGGGCTCTGCAGACGTGGGTGGAAGGTGGATGGAAACAAGTTTTGGCTCACCTGTCTGTCGATCAATCTATTTGTTCATCCAACCATCCTGCAATGGGCTAGGTGCCGGGGATATAGTTGCAAGCGACAGAGACACAATCTCAGTCACTAACTAGTTGACATGACAAAGACTGACCGTGGAAAGCTGTTCTGAGGAAGGATGGTCTCATCAAATATTGATCTTGGACCCTCCCCACCCCCTACATCCAGAGCAGGTGACCCCTTCTCATAGATGCTAGAAGTGCACTCTCAGCCACATTTCAGCCCTATTGGATGCAGGAGGAACCAGCTGAGGTCACTTTCCAAGTTTGTAAGTTTGTGAAAACTTTGCTAACTCTCAGACCTTCCTGGTCTACACGGGCAAACGTGAGCCTCCACCACTCTCTGACGTTACTGATTTTACTGGCGCAGCATGGAGAGGTGAGCACACAGGAACCCGTCCATCTTGAGGCTGTCCCAAGTGCAAGCAGCAACCATTATGCTGATTGACCCCTGGCCTTGCACTTCTTGGAGGGAACTGTCTAGGCTCTTTGTAGCCAGCAGAGTGAGGACTACAGACTAAGGACTTGCCCCCAAACAGTGTGTGTACCAGCCCCACCCCTCGCTCCATGCCCTGGTGGTGCAGCAAAAGCCAGAGATCTAGGTTCCCACGCAGCCAGCATGGTCACAACTATCACGTCCACATCCCTAGCCAGGACCTGGCCCCGACGTCTATCAGACCCAGGCCCACAGCGTGCAACCATTTGCAGGCTGTGCCACCCAGACACCTGCTGCTTACCCACTAGAAGGTCAGCTCCACAAAGCAGGGCTGTGTCAGATTTGCTCATTGATGTGTCCCCAGTGACCAGAACGGGGGAGGCACTCTCATTGCACTTGATAAATGGATGGATGGATGAACGGATGGATGAACCAACTGTTCCCAAGACTGCTATCTTCATACTCTCGACTCTAAGTCTCGCTCCCTAGTATATCCCGATGCACCCTTCGTATCAGATTCTCATTTCGGATTTATTATCAAACTCTCCCCTCAACTCCCCACCCCTCCCAAATCCTCCTTCTCTTCATTCAAGTTCAGCCATGCCTCAGTGGTTCTTACAACTTTCCTCTTTGCTTGTAACTGGCCCAGCCCTGATGAGAAAGCTGTATCCCTGCCCCGGGCACTTTGCTGCCTTGTGGTACAGTGGTGGTTTCATTTCTCTATGGCTCTGCAGTAAGGGTGGCCTGTACGTCCAGCTGTAACCCCCAACTTTCCCATGAACATCTTTACGTACTCAAGGTCCTAGCCCGAGCACTTGCCCCAACACCTGCGACAGCTCGGAGTGGGCGTTCAGGACCAGCAAGGGAAACTTCCAGAAGGTCAGACAGTAAGGGCTGGCTGAGCTCCGCCTGTGAGTCAGGCCTGGGCAGGGACCTGGGCACACCGCAGAGAGCATCAGAGACACAGCTCCCCCCTCCCATGGGAGCCTGCAGTCTCATCAGAGAAGAGCAGTCAAGCACTTAACATGAACATGGCACACGAATAAATCCACAGTTACAAGCCGTGTGTGCCGTGAAGGAACACGAGACAGGGTTCCAGAGATTACGAGAAGGGGCCTGATTAGATTAGGGGGTAATGAATGGGTTCTCTGAGGACACCCGTCCACTGCTGAAAATGATTTAGAGTTAACTAAGCAAATGCAAGAGGAATATTCCAGGCAGAGGGAACAATATGGACAAAGCCCCTGAGGTACGAAAGAGCTTGGGTTCTTCGGACGAGCTGAAAGGCCGGTGTGGCCGGAGCAGTGAGGGAGGGGAGAGCAGGAGGAGGTGAGGCTCAGGGCTCCTCCAGAGCCTTGCTGAGGAGTCTGTCTGTCCCTCCCTTCCTCAGTCCCTCCATCCACCAACCCACCCTGCCGTCTACCTAGTCACTACTGAGGGGTCGGGTGAGAGAGAAGGGGGTTTGCACATGCAGTGACCATGGCGAGCGGGGCAGGAGAGGTGTCAGAGACAGGAGCCTGTCGGTGTTTCCAGGTGTGTGAGACAGTGGTTCAGATGTGGACTCTAGAATCATCCATGTTTAGACCCACCACTTAAGCCATAGCTGGATGGCCTTGGATGATGGAACCTCTATTATCCTGCTGAAACCACGATTTTCTCACCTTTGAAACAGGGACACCACTTCCTTTACAGGGCGGTTGTGACCATGAACGCACACCTCTGACGCACTTAGCACGGGACCTGGCCCGCCCCACGAGTGGAAAGGACCAGCCGGTGGAGCCATCTAGCATTTGCTCAAATAAGTATGTCCCTCCTCCAGCACCCACGTGTGCCCACCAACTCACAGAGGTGCGTGGATCGTTACCTACCGTACAAGCACACGTATGTGCTCATGGACATGCAGTGACTTAACGCTCTAGGAAATATCTGCAACAGGAAATCAGAGCCCTGCATCACCCCATCCCTCGTCCGAGCCGACTTAGCGTTTGGACACGAGGATCTGCCCGTCCCTCCACTGCTCCCAGGGTTTCCTTGAGCCCAGACGACCTAGCTGGAGCGTGAAGCATCTGAGCTGATGCCGTGCTGCAGTCTCCTCATCCAAAAGTGGGGGCGCTGCTCAACCCCAACGTTCACCCCGAGGCTGAAAGGGAACAGTCTGCGAGCCATTAGGCAGCTGCTCCAATGCCAGCTACCGTGATTTGTGTTTATGTGACGAACATTTTCCCACGGCCCGCAGGGTGGGAACAATAACTATCTTACATCTGCGTTCAAAAACCCCGTGCGTTGGTGAGTGAATGCCTCTCCTGGCCTGAGCCGGCTGTGGCACCATCAATCTTTGGAACTCGAGTTGTGCCCGAGTCGGGAGGCTTCGTGTCACCTGAAGTGTCCACCTGAACCAGCGCACGATGCCGCGAGGGCTGGGGTTTTCGTGTTTTCCTGAGCTGGGCCTGGAGAAGCCCGGGTCTTGTTAGGAAGCACACAGGGTGGGGCTGCTGCCGTAAGCTCAGGATGTTTCTTCCTCCCATCTTCAGACACAGGAAGGCGTTTCCAGTCCAACCTTTAAAGCTTATCTCCTCGCACCGTCAGCCGCATCCCGAGAGACTGTGAATCCCAGCTCCGTGCCAGCTTCTCCACGGTGAAATCCCGTCAGACCGCGCTGCCTAGCGTCGGAAGCGGCAGCTCGAGGAGGTGGCCACGTGGAGGCTGAGAGAGGAGCGTGTGAGAAACACGCAGTTTGCTGATCGGGTCTCGGCAAGTCCCGAAGGATGGTGGTATGGCCACGAGAGCAAGGACGGCGGGGACAGGGAATCCACTCTGGCATCAGGTCTGACGCGGCCCGCAAGACAGACGACAGGGAGCCCAGGGAAGACTTGCGGGGAACGGAATTCAAATGCCTCAGTTACCAGAAACAGCTGAAAGGAAAACAAGCTGCTTTTTGCGGCATGTGATTTGGGAGAAGTTACTTGCTGGACTTTTGAAGTAACCAAATCACATTATGAAGTCTGCCCCTCCCCTGCCCAATTTTGTATCCATCTATTTATGACAAAGGACAGGGAAACTCGTACCCAGGCCAGTGTTGACAGAAGGATTGTCACTTACTGAGCCTTTCACATGCATGGCTCTGACTCCTTGCACCACCTCCTGAGGGGAAGTATTTTCATCTCTGTTTACAGATGGGTAAGCTGAGGTCAGAGAGGTGCAGAAACCTGCCCAAGGTAACACAGCTAGCGAGTAGCAGAGCTGAGCTGCAAGCCTATGTCTAGACAGCCTGCGGCTGTGTGTTCCTTAAGAGAAAGATGCTGCCTCTTTCTTGACTGCCTTTTCCTAAGAAAGGAGAGAGAAGGTGGAATGATGGTGATGATGACGAAGACTGAGGAGGAGGAGGGCTGACGATGACGGTGACAACGGTGATCACTGTTGATGACGGCAGTGGCAGCAGCTGCAACGTTCCCTACGCACTTCCCGTGTGCCAGACGTCACGCCAAGTTCCCTCCACGCTTTACCTCCTTACGCTCTAACGGCACCCAGATGGGAAAGTTCTAGGCACATCTGCAGCTAGAACAGGCCAATGCTTTCCGTGAATACCCCACCTGTGTTAAGGAAAATGACATCCAGAAAGATCCAGGAACCTTTTCACTCTTCAGAGAAACATCATGGCTAGTTTTCAAGTACTCACGGTCGAGAGCCTGGCAGAGGCTGGGGAGGCTCGGTCCCCACACCTTCTCTAGGACCTTAGCTTTTGCCAGCTGTGACCTTAGACACGGCACTCACACATCTGTGTCTCGGCTTCTCTTTCTGTAACATGCAGCTACTGACCCCTCACGTCTAGGGTCAGCATGAGAATCAAGTGAGATACAGTAGAAAAGGGGACAAGCTAAGTACCTGGCACACAGTAGGTACTTAATAGACATTTGTCTCCTCCATGTCCCCATCTTGCTGTCTAACCGCAGCACAGAGCGCCCCTCCCTCCCTCGCTTGTCATTGCCTCAGGGCAGGCAGGGCTGTCAGTGCCGTCTGTCATGCCGCGTGTGCTCCACGACCTCACGCACCATTGCAAGGCGGCCTCCTCATCCCGCCTCGCCGAGCGGTCACTGCAGGCCAGTCCCTTGGCTAAGCGGCTGTACCTCCGTCACCTCGGTTCACCCTCACATCAACTCTGCGATGTCAGTGCTGCTAGTACCTCCCTCTGGATACAGAAACCAACACCCAGAGATGCTAAGAAAGCTCACGGCAGGCAAAGGTGTGACTTGCATCTCTGGACTCACCAGCTCTACCCTGAGGGCCCACATCTACCACCTGCTGACACCACACAGGCCTCACCGCAGAAGCCTGATCCACACAGCAGGCCACCCTCGGGTCTGGGGACAGTTCATTTTGCAGCTTCTCACCACCCTCCCTTCCCCAGGCCCCTGGAGCAGAAGGTAACACCCAGATTTTATTGACTCTGAGACATGAATTGTTGTCAAATTTTGACATCTCTGACATCAAGATGGTATCTTGGATTCCGTGAAATACAGGACAACAATCAGCTACTGATTCATTCTTTTCTTTATTCATTTTGTCTGTTCATCAGCATCTTCATAAGAAGGTAGTCTTGCCTCCCAGGGCACATTTGGGTCATCACACCAGGGAGAGGCGAAGCCAGGATACAGCTAACGTCCTGCAGTGCACAGGAGACCCTCCCACAACAAAGAACCACCCAGCCCACTGTCAGCTGTTGTGCAGAACCCCTGGCGTGGAGATGCACGTACGTCACCAAACTGGCTCAAATCCGAGCCTGAGCTGTGACCAGCCTCAAGTCCTCAGTGGGCCTGTGCTGTTCTGGCCAGTCTGATACCACCCCCTTCTGCCAGTCGGGGCACCCTCACTCCCTTTAGGGGAAACCACCCCCCTCACTGACCTGTGCGTGAGGAGGAGATGTACGACCTGACAGCGTAGCGCCCACCTGGACGCCGTGATTAGCAGATGTGGGTACAGCCCCGACCATCAAGTGTCGGTGAGACTCAATGCCAGGCCTGCTGTCGGCCTGGGAGGAACAGGCCTCTCCCACGGCGGGCAGCTGAGCCGAGGGGAGGTGGGCCTGGGGCTGCCAACAGTCATGCTGCCACTGCAGCCCGGCCATGAACACAGCCAACAGAGCACGAAGCAACCCTACGCCAAGATGGGAGGAGAGCCCTGATGACGCTGAGCCCTGAAATCCAAGCTAAGCCCTGGGTCGTCGCCACTAGGCAAGCCACTGACACTCTTTGCTTCTCGTCGATCTGAGCCGGGTGTCCTTCTCCTGTAGCCAGGACAGTGCAAGTGCAGCTCGGGACCAGGGGTCTCGGTAAAAAGAATGGGGGGGGCGGTCAGCTAGTCTTCTGCCCTGGATGTGAACGGGGATCACGTTACAGGAGCAGCGGGTCCTGCGGAGGAGATGGCCACACCCAGAGGACCCTGTCGTCGAAGTACCCAGGAATGCTCAGCTTCCATCCCTACCACCAGCCCGGACCAAGACGCGGCTCCCTGTGCAAAGCTACCCGCGAAGAACAAGCACAAGGACCAGCGAACAGAAGCATCGAAACTAAATGCTGCCTGCGTTGCTCACTCTACACCAGGGTCTCTCCACTGTGGCACTGTAGGAATGTGGGGTCGGGTCCTTCCCTGTTGTGGGGGCTGCCCTGCGCACTGTAGGACGTTGAGCAGCTCCCCTGGGCTCCCCCACCCCCAGTCTAGCAAGGGGGACATTGGACAGGTTTAGGCAGCTTTAGGTGACAATTAATGCTCCTGGTAATGATGGGAAAGCTTCTTGGAGAAGGGGACTTCTGAGCTGACTGCTCAGGAGACCCCAAGACCAGAACTGATATCAGGCATGCAGAGAAAACCCCAAAACACAGAGGGACGGCACAGATGACCAAACCACACCCAGGGGCCCTAAGACCACAGCCAGACAGACCCCTTCTTAGCCGCTCCACCAGGAAACAATCTCCTGGTTTGCATTGTGGCTCAAGACCCATTTTCTTTCCTGATCAGGTTAATTTAGGGGCACTGGCATGCAGTTTCACAGCAACTAATGAAAAGTGACATTTAAAGTCATTACTGTCTTAAGAGTAAAAATATCACTAACCAACTAATACTGATTTTAAATCTGTATTAGAATAATTGGTCATTAAAAGCTGCAGGTGAATGTTATTAGGAGTGACTGGTAACCAGGCCAGGGAACACTTTCTAACATGCAGGGGTCCTCTCATTTAGAGCAACTCCCGCAGGCAGGCGGGGGCCAGCATATGTGCATGTGGTTCAGGCTGCCAGGCGAAAACAGTGGCCCCCACACTGATCTAACCCTTTCCCCCTCCCAGGAGCTCAGAGAAGAAAGTCTGCGGCCAAATGGGGAGAGTGAGGGACACCAAGACACTGTCCAATTAGTGGAGGGAGGGAAGCCTCACCCGCCTGTGGCCTGCAGCGCTCCCCTTCCCCAGACTCAAGAGAAATGGGGAGGCCCGAGGAGTGACGGTTTCCTCTCTGTGCTGGGGACTAAGGAGGACAGAGAGAGAAGAGGGAAGGGGAAGGAAGGAAAAGGAAGGGGAAGAGGGTTGGGAAGCCAAGAAGTGGGGGGAGGAAGAGAAAGGAGAGAGAAAACAGCGGGGAGAGAAAAGGAGAAGAAAAAGAGGAGGGGAAATAACCAGGAAGGAGGAGGAGGAGAAGAAAGAGGAAAAAAGGAGGAAGAGGAAGCAGAAGGGACCAGGAAGAGGAGGAAGAGGGAGAGGCGGGAGCGGGTGCAGAATGGGGCATGGAAGGCCGGGCGCAGGGGAGGGAGGTGGAGAGAAGCCCTCACAGGCAGATGCTGGGCGTCCGGGAGCCGGACAGCCCGGAACAAGCGCGCACACCTGGACGGAGGCGGCCTCCGTCAAAGGTCACTTCTGGAACCAGGAACGCAGCGTGCCGCGGGCTCAGCACAGCCCGGGCTAAACGTAAGAAACACAGAGCAGCCCGGGGAAGAGGCGAGGTTTTTAGAAAGCAAAATGCCCACTGCCACGGAACAGACACCTGAGACGGTGGCTCTGCCTGCCACCCGTGGGGCTGGGTGCTCCTTCACTTCCTCCTTCCCACCTTCTCTCCGACGCCCCTGCCCTCTCCTCAGAGCCACTCCACTGTCATTGCAGCTCAGCTTCCTGCTCCGCCTCAAGCCTCCTGCCGTCTTCCGCTTCACTGCTCACTCCCCCTTACCCTCAGATGTCTTCTTGGCCATCACAGCACCCTGGTCACCAAGGATGAAGTCAGGGTCCTGCTAGGCACTCCCACGGTCCTCCCTGTACCAGCCCCCTGCCACCTGCCCCCACCAGGCTAAGGTATTCTGCCAGCCATTAGGAGACGCCACCATGTCAGCAGGAGCGGCCTGGCTATGCCCTTTGCTGCCCTTGACACATTCCCCACGCTTGTAATTACTATTTAATGTTCCTCTTCTCCATTAGAGCATAGCCGTTTCATTCACAGATACAACGTGCCCAGGCCCAGCCCTTCCTTCCCACCTATCCCACCTGTCCCGATATTCAGTGACAACTGTGACCACAGAACAGAGAAAAAACAAAGCAAAAACTGCCCATCTCGGTGATGAGCAAATGTGTTAGCACCAGGCTCTAAGCCTCCACGTCCCCCCACCTGGTACACATGCCGGGCAGCTCCAGATTAAACCTGGGTCACTTCTGGGCACAGAGGGAGTCAGGACAGGGAACGAGGGTCGGGCAGCCCCGAGTCACAGCAGAAAGACACCTTCGACTCTGCACTACTGACTGTGTGACCTAGTGCAATTCACAGCGTTTGGTTTCCTCATATAAAAAGTGAATATAAAACAAGGAATTAAACCTGGATATCTCACCTGCCAAAAGGGTGTATCCACCTCTACCTATAAACTGCTTCCAAAGCCCAAGTCTTTCTATTTTCCAGCTTGGCAAATAGGAAATTATGGTACTAAATACACCCATCAAAATACACACATTGCACAATATGCATGCACAGAGGGGTGAGCTCTAAGTTTTCTTTGGACTCCATGACTCTATACATTTAACGCTGAAAAGGTCTCTGCGTTAATGAATTTCTCACATTCCTAGGGACCCATCAATTCTGCACTCTGGTCTTTGCAGCTCTCTCCCCTCACTGTGAGAATAGTACCTTGTCACCAAAATCAGCTGCCCACGGCCGCTTTGACAACGAGTGGCGGGTCATGAAACAGCAGGCAGAATTCCGTGGAGGAAACACGTTACACAAACAGGTCCATTTCACCGAAACAAATCCTTCGGGGGCACGCCTGCATGGTGGGCAGGGCGCTACACAGAGCGGACAGAGAGAGGGACAAGGCAGGATCTTGCACATGACCCAGAGGCAGGTACTCAACCCACGGAGTCACTGCTGCTCCATCTGTGAAATGGGGATGATGGTAACAGAGCCGTCCCCATGGGTCACTGAAAGGACTAAACGGCAACATGTGCTAAAGAGCCCGTGGCAGAGGCTGGGGCTGCCCGCTAAGGGCCAGCTCTCCCACCCCTCTGCGAAGCCCCCGCAGGGCCTCCCAGACACTGCCCCGGCACTCCAGTTGCATGCAGCGGGGTCCTGTCTCCTCACCAGACACCAGGTACCTGAGCACAAAGGTATCTCGCTCATTGCAGCCCTGTGGCAGCTGACGTGGAGCTCTCAATGAAGCAGATGCTAAATCAAGCTATCTGAACACAAAAACTTGCCCATAACATTCAACTGAGCAGGGGAAACTCTTTTTACATTTACACTTCCTGATTTACTTGCTCATCACAAGTCAGGTGGCTATGAGATCACAAAGGTAACATTCACGCGGTACTATGGGCCAAACACTGTACGTGACCACACGCTGTCACCTCCACGCTGCAGGTGACTGCGGTTCTGGCCCACCCACCTACACCTCTCCCTGCAGAGCAATGTTACCTTTGCTCCATAGCACCCACCTCCTCACTGGACCAGGAGGTTGGGGAGGGGAGGGTCAATGTCAAGGTCGGCTCACCACTGGCTCTGCCCATTTAGCACACGCCTGGCATGTAGCAGACCCTCCATAAACAGATTTGAGATGAATAAAGGAATTACACTGTGAAAGAAAATTTCAAAGTTCTTCCTGTTTGGAAAGATAAAAGCAGTAACAGAATAACGGTGACATGTATGTCCAAGAGGAGGGAAAGAGACTGTTCTGTCTTTTGCTTTTTGTGTTCACCTGTATCAGGCTTTCCCAGGAGCCTTGAGCACTCCAACAACAGCTGGGGGTTAATGTGCTGTGATCCTCAGAGGCGCTGCGGCGTTTGGCTTTGGGGATGGAAAGTTCTCGAGGAAGGAGACAGCAGGAACAAAGGCAAACGCTCCCGTGGTTTCGCTTGGCAGGCAGCACAGGAGCCCGTGCTGGCTGCGATGAAACTCAGAAATAAAACAGCACATGGCAGCCTCAGTCCGCAGCTGGCTCTGCCGCCCGCCTTGCACACGACGGGAGTGACAGGGAGGGCCAGGCGTGACTAAGGCAAGTGCTTTAGCCTTAGAACCGGTCCTTTCCCGCTCCCCAATCTAGAACGGTACCTGCTGGGGCAGAGGCTTCTTAGAGGTCACGTTTTCGCAGCCCCAATTCCCAGTTCTGCACTTGGCTCAGCCATTTCATCTCTCTCTGCTTAATGAATTCCTCCCTCTGTGCAGAGCTACACACCCAGAGCGCATAAAGACAGAGCTGTGAGTAAAAGAAAACTTGAGAGCCCAGGGAGTAAGTCATCTTAGGAGAGAGGATGAAAAGGAAGAGCGGAGAAGCCCAAAGCCTCAAGTCCAAAAACGTCACCACCTCTAAACCCCCTGAAGCCCCATGCAGCCTGCCAAGACTTTGTGATCTATTATTAACAGGAAAAATAACAGATCTTCCCTGCACCACATACAAAAATATGCTTAGCTGGACTAAACCTTTAAAATAACCACCCAGGCTATGTGATTTTATTTTGTAGGTGGGGGGTCAGGTGGGGTCGCAAATATTGAGCAAGTCTTCCTGGGGTACCGCCATTCCTCCAGACCAAGATAACACCCCGTGGCCTTGAGGAAAGAGGACTTATTCTAGAAGGAAAAGGCTTTGCTGAAACAAAGCAGCAATCTTTACAAAGGAGACTTAATTAATTCTGACATGCAAATGGAGTATTTGTGTTTCCAGTGGCTAAATGCAAATGCTGAAATTAATCCCACATAAAAGACTGATTCTCACTGTACTTACACTAAAGGTAATTTTCAAAAGCAAAGACCTAAAAGCTCAGAAAATAAGTATATTGATGTATTACCTCATACCAATTTAGTGGCTATAATAGTTGCTGAAGAAAAAAAATAGGTAGGTTGTTTTAAGGTCTAACATACCTTCAGAAACACTCCAGAGGGATATTAAGACAGAGAATCTCACACTTATTTGGAAATCAGGGTATCTGAGGAATAAGATCAAACACTGGCAAAGACATAAAGTAGAAATTAATTAACAAAAAATTTAACTCTGTCATATGGAAGTGATAGAAAATCAAACCAAAACCACAACTGTGTCTTAACAAAAAGGGAAAGAAAGAACGAGAAAAACTAAGCAAGACAAGGAAGTAGATTGAGTTTAATTTTGTTTTCCATTCTATTTGATGCTGCTTAATCATGTTGTCTCCGACTAGTGCCTCCTGGTAGCCAAGCGTCAGCAGGGCCAAAAATGGAAGTACTCGTGGACGAAAAATTCAACATTGGGAAGTCTCTGGATATCATGACTTTTATTCTGAAAAGTGGTCAAATGCTACCACTTCTTACTTTTAGTGGCAGAACACATGTCAGCCCCTTCTTGGGACACACTGTTTTAATAACTTGCATTTAATCCTGTCAACACACAGCACTTCCTGCTGGGATCCTGTGTGCCAGATATAATTCCAGACCTCTCCCACAATCCAAGTGGTGAAGGCCCGGTCACTGCACGCGGCCAGTGAATCACCTTAGGTTCTCTGGCATTAGGAGTACATTTTCCGAGTGGTACCTCAAGTCAGGCACTTGGGACCCTGACATTGCTCAAAGAAGATGTCTCAAGGGAGCATCCTGGAACTCCTTCTATGGCCAGAGCAGTCACTGCAAACCAGCACCTGCTATGACAACTTTCCAAGAAAAAACCCTCTCAGCCCGGCTCCAGGATTTGGAGGGCTTGGTAGATAACGCGTGCATGCACCGCGGTGGCCCCAGAACAGTCCTGCAGAAAACTCCTGGCATGGCGGCAGGCAGGCCCTCGGCCCACACCTAGGGGATGCAGGTGGCTGTCCATGTAGGCAGGATCTTAGCTGGGCTGGGCCCTTCCCTTTAGAATGACAGCAAGTGTCCCAGCTGCTTCCAGGATGTTTAAAGAGCTTGATTCTACCCTCATTCAGTGAAATGGAGTCTGCAAACCAGCACCTTGTCAGAAATCGCTTCTGGGGCTGAAAAAGCATGTTCCTGCTGAATAACATGTTTCCCTGTGCCTTTGTTTCCTCACCTACAAATGTGGGTGATGAGAGTTTCTTACCCCACAGGATTGCTACAAGGACTGAATAAACTATTGTATAACACAGACCGGTGAGAGGTGGCTGGTGCTTATTATTAGCGGCTTTTTAAATCACGGCCTATCTGTTCCTTTGTATCAGCATTCCCCAAATATTACTCATTTGTACAGCACCCTGCTAAACTTTTTACTGTTTTCACTATTGTTTATTTAGTATCTTTAAGATGACTCATTTCCTTTTTACTTAAAATTTATTTTAAAGGGGAACTGTGCATCACCACGGTAAATGGAAAAATAGAATTCTGTGCCACAGCTAGGAGGCAAATGTAAAAATAAGCACAATGAAAACGAAACAACCTAATTAAACTCAAGCCTGTTGCCTGCCAAAGGCATTGACCCCCAGCCTTCCTGTTTTTCCTAAGAAGAAATATCAGCGGGCGTGAAAGGCACCCCAGCGACACGCGGAGACTTTCTCCTCCAGTTAGCTGGGAGGCAAGAAGAGCTGGCATGGAAGGGACTTTGTCCCCGAAGGACGGGGCATTTAATGTCCAATCTCTATCCTGAAACCTGACTCATCACACAGGAAAATCACCCTGCTGTCCTGTACTCTGGGAGATTGTTCTAGAGCAGCACTGCCCAGCAGACCCTTCTGTGCTGGTGGAGATGTTCTCCCCCCACACTCTCCAGACAGTAGCCACCGGCCATGGGTGGCTATTCAGCACTCATAATGTGGCTAATG
>NW_012148285.1:9463851-9465726 GCF_000956105.1 Propithecus coquereli | reverse complement strand
TTGTTTATTTAGTATCTTTAAGATGACTCATTTCCTTTTTACTTAAAATTTATTTTAAAGGGGAACTGTGCATCACCATGGTAAATGGAAAAATAGAATCCTGTGCCACAACTAGGAGGCAAATGTAAAAATAAGCACAATGAAAACAAAACAACCTAATTAAACTCAGCCTGTTGCCTGCCAAAGGCATTGACCCCCGGCCTTCCTGTTTTTCCTAAGAAGAAATATCAGCGGGCGTGAAAGGCACCCAGCGACACGCGGAGACTTTCTCCTCCAGTTAGCTGGGAGGCAAGAAGAGCTGGCATGGGAGGGACTTTGTCCTCGAAGGACGGGGCATTTAATGTCCAATCTCTATCCTGAAACCTGACTCATCACACAGGAAAATCACCCTGCTGTCCTGCACTCTGGGAGATTGTTCTAGAGCAGCACTGCCCAGCAGACCCTTCTGTGCTGGTGGAGATGTTCTCCCCCCACACTCTCCAGACAGTAGCCACCGGCCATGGGTGGCTATTCAGCACTCATAATGTGGCTAATGTGACTGAGAAGCCAAATCTTTCATTTTATTGTCTTAATTAATTAAAATCTAAAGAGCCACATGTGGCTAGTGGCTGTGGTACTGGACAGCACAGCTCTGCTAAGAAAGTTACATGTCTAGGCTGTCCAGATGAATTTATGTTCATTTTGGGATTATTCCCTTGACTTCCTTGGAGAGGGATCTCACAAAACCTGACAGTAACACAGTTGAGGACCGTCTACTGTATCCTTCATTATGGCTCTAAAGCCCCGTGTGGAAATTTCTCTTAACGTTTCGTTTGAGGAACTCTGTCATGAACAATGGTATCCAAATAACCACATTTCCATTTTCACACTGGTTGCCAGGAAGCCCATAGGAAATTCACAAACCAGTGAGAGCAACTGTGTAGGACCTCATGATATACATATATGGTTTCCGATTTTTCCTTTTAAACTCCTAGTTTGCATTTTCTCTGACCCTGACATTTTATTTTTTTCTTTCATTATTCTTTTCTATAAGTTTCTCTAGAAGCTGTCTGAAATCTTTTGTGTAATTAAATAACATTCATTTTTTTAAAATCCTTAAAGGAATACTGTCCCATGGTACCAGTGTTTTAAATGAGTTGCCTTCTATCCAATAGCATTTACATAAAAAACACTGTAACGAAGGCTTTCTAAAATGCTTCCAAACACATGCTCAGACTTTGCTCTGGAGGAACGAACCAGAGCGTTGTTGGCTGAAAGCCGGAAAGTAACTACGCGCGAGGGGTGCTACTTCACACGCTCCAGCGTCAGGAAAGATCCAGAGACAGAGACGTGGTTTTAGGTTGTTCCAAGTGGTCTGGGAGCCACCAGGCCTGTGGCCGGCTGGACTCGGGACCACGCCCAGGAAAGCTCTCACACAGGAAGGACGGGGAGAGAGTGGCTTTGACGCCACGGTGACCACTGTGGAAACGATCTCCTAGGCAACGGCGTATTTGCGGGGCCCCTCTCATAGCGGACCTTCAGAAGCTAAAAATTGCCACGTCTCTTCATGGGGTGAGGAGGGAAAGTCAAAACCGAAAGGTCAAGGAAACCTCTCAAGTGGTATCACATTTTAATTTTGCTCTCCAATAAAGCTGTCTGCTTCGCTTTTATCATCCTCCAGGCGGCACCTCCCAGATTTCTGATGACCGCAGAGCAGAACTTGAAGGACACTCAAACATAACAGGCCCTTTTTTTTTTTGGTTTGGGATAAGAAGAGAAAGAAAGGCCTGACGCAGTGGCTCACGCCTGTAATCCTAGCACTCTGGGAAGCCAAGGCGGGTGGATCACTCAAGGTCAAGAGTTCGAGACCAGCCTGAGCAAGAGCGAGACCCCGTT
>NW_012148285.1:9443289-9463748 GCF_000956105.1 Propithecus coquereli | reverse complement strand
TTAGCCGAGCATGGTGGTGCATGCCTGTAGTCCCAGCTACTCAGGAGGCTGAGGCAGGAGGATCACTTGAGCCCAGGAGTTTGAGGTTGCTGTGAGCTACGCTGACGCCACGGCACTCTAGCCTGGACAAGAGAGTGAGACTCTGTTTCAAAAAAAAAAAAAAAGAAGAGAAAGAAAGAGAAGAAGATATTTGAAAATCCGTCCTATCTAATTCTCTCCTTAACCAGAACTGGGAGCACGATGAACACTCAGATTCTTCCAACATGTATCAAAGTGCTGCTGTTGCCTGGCCGAACATGTAAACTGAAACAGCCGTCTCGTGCCAAACTCCAGCTCAACTGCCTGTAAGGTTTTAAGTGAGATGCACATATCATGCGTATACCCGAGACCAAACACGGTGACCACTTGGGAAGGCAAGAAACGAACACAGAGTGTCTACTGTGTGCCATATATTTCCAATCTCACCACAGTTTTACAAGATTGTTTCTGCTTTACAAATGAAGAAACTAAGATTTACCTAAGGTCACAGGATTTAAACCAGGGCTCCTATCTTCAAGTTCAGTGTCATTTCTTTTACCATCCCGCTCTTTGGGGAAAACACCCCAAAAGCCAAGGAGACTTTATCAATAGGTCAATTCCCCACTAAGTAAAGTGGCAACAAACCCAGGGCTTTTCACGGAGCTCGTGGGGAATAAAAGCAGAACCTAATGACAATTATTTTGATACAAGAGGACAGGAGAAGCAGGAAGTAGCTGCGGGGGAGGTGCTAAAAACAAAGCAGTTCCAGAACAAGTGAACATGAAAGCCTGGAATTCGGGGTCCGTGGTACGAGACAGACGAGAAGAGGACACGAAGGCAGAGCTGAAGGAGGCACCAGCCAGCCAGAGAGAAGATGGAAAACTGAGGCCTCCTTGGCTGGGCAACATCGGTTCTAGATGCTCAATCCCCCACTGGGGGCGGCCTCTCTGCCTCAAGCAAGCAGGGGAGACGTGTGCAGGGTTTGCTTGTCAAGGGTCTGTGGCTCCTTCTTTTGGAAAGAGTCACCTGGTTTTGGGGGAGCCTCTTCTCTCTGCTCGCAGACACGGGGTTGGGTGAGGTCCCTCCCGCCCCAGCACCAGCAGTAGTCACACCAGTCTAATCAGACCAGTCACAGAAGTCCATCCTCCAATCCCAGACAGACCAGTGAGACGTGTCCCAGGACTCTGCTGAAACCATCCAGCAGGGCTGACAGCCTGGCGCCGCTGGGAGCCATCCCACCCACCCAGAGAGCGCCGGCCGAGAAGGCCGCCTGGCAGTGGGAACAGGAGATGACGGCAAGGCCCTGACCTCGGGTCTAGCAGAGCCTGAGCCCCGACCTCCCTCCAGACTTTCCAGTTGCAACACAAGCCAACAAGTCCCCACTTCTGCTCAAGCAGTCATAGCTCAGATCCTGCCGTGGCCACACTAAGAGGCCAGGCCAGCATGAGGAGGCTCCACCCTACGCCTCCTGTCCGTCTGAATGGAGACCACAGACCGTGCTGTCAGAGCCTCTGGGCAGTCGACACGCTGGCCTTGAGTGCCAAAGCCTCCTAACTACCACGCTCCACCAGCACCAGCAAAGCACCACCGCACGACCACTGGGTCCTTCCGCCCCAGCTGTGCCGTCCGCCTGAAGACCAGGCACTTACCTGATACACGTGGAATGCATTCGCCGCTTTGCCCCGGAGAAACACCGAGGGGATCCAGACGTTGATGAGCGCCCGGTTTGATCTGACCAAAGAAAGAAATCAAAATTGGTCATTTTAACTTACAAAAAACCAAGAACAAAAACAGGAAACCGTTCTCTACTCTGACAGGCACTATGCACAAGCAATTTATGACAACATACAGCACAGCTGACAGTGAGCTAAAGACAAGTCTCATCGTTCAGTCCACACACACACACACACTTACCTATTATGCCCACATATGAATACACACACACACACACACACACACACACACACACACGCACATGCAGTTCATACTCTGGATGAGAAAGAGCGGCCCTTCAGTTCTTACTGAGTGACACTGGCCTATAATTTATCTGAACCTCAGTGTCCACATCTGGAAAAGGGGCTGCTAACTGGAAGCCCCAAGGAAGCTATGATGGGAGGCCACGTGAAGTGACACCCACAGTTCCTGGAGCACCCAGCGGTGTCACACTGCCTCCTCACTGTGCTGATTTTAGACCCCAACCCCTGCTTTAAGATCAGATCCAACGGAGCTCAGGAGAGCAGCACCCCCGGCTGTGAGAGCGGTAGCTGTCTGGGGTGGGAGGAGGGAAGGGCAACAGAAATCGGCAAGTTGGAAAACTAGGATGCCAGGCACAAATAACACTCTTTCAAATGGTCCAAAACCACTGTGTGCATGGATCTAATAAAGCGAGATTTAAATTCAAATACAACATAATTTAGTGAGTACCTACAATGTACGGGCTCCATGCTTTTATCTATATTAACTCATTTCATCCTTATATGGACTATTTAAAGTACTTTAAAGGGTTATTTTGGTTATATGACTATTTGGGCTTATGTGATTGTGAGGACTTAACTCTGAGGCACCGGGTACACGTACAAACACACACACACACACACCCCTTCGTCACATCCCCACCTGGCTGGATTCAAATCACAGAGCTAGGAAGCTGACTGTTGCTGAAACTTCAAGATCAGCCTTAGTAGTTACCACAACAGCACTGTGCCATTCTGGAAGGTCCTAGCCTTTGCCTCCGCTTAGAGCTGCTCCAGAGCTCTCCTTTCTAAAGAGCAGCTCATAAAAATCAGCCAGCTTCCTGCGCTTGGCGCATCATTTAAGACGCTGACAATGGAAGATTCCATGACTCAATGTTCTCACAACCCCTAGAGTAAAGAGCATTTTATTTTCACAAGGACAGTGACCCTCAGGTAATGGTTCTCTCTAGAAGCATTTCTTCTGTGCTCTGAGCTGAGGTGGTGACCTCCTTCAAGAGGTAAAATAAGCCCTATCGATCACTTCCCCAGGGTGCAAAGGACAAATTGCAATTCTGAGCCACCAAACCGGTCTGTGTATCTGATGACATTCCTCCTATACAGGTCCCTGGAGCTGTACTAGTGCCAACAGCACCTCCCCTTTCATCTGTCACCAGGGCAGGGGGAGGACAAAAGTATAACTGACACTCTTTTTGACTAACTTGCCTGGATTGGTGAGGACCAGACAACCGCCCGGTGCTACCATGAGTTTACCTGCGACTGAGATGGGCATTTCTCCCTTTCAGTACATTCACCACGCGGTACTAAAAGTGATTGTTTATGACCAGGCGCGGTGGCTCACACCTGTAATTCCAGCACTTTGGGTCTGAATCCTCTGTCGTCTGTGGGGTGGCTGGCGTGAGGACTGAGTGAATCAGTACAGCGCCCAGTAGAGCACCCCAGAGGGGTGCTGAGTACGTGTGAGCTGGGTGAGCAAAATAACAGTCCTGAGGGGAAAGACCGAGCAGTCAGAGGAGTAGAACAGGCCGGGGAGGGGGCTGGCGTGCAGGGAGGGGAGAGCGCCGGGCTGGGGCTGAAGCCAGAGGTCAGCGAGGGCCTTCTCTGTAAGTTCCGTGAAGGAGTTTGGACTCTATCTGGAGAGAGTACCGTGGTGCCATGATTTCCCTGTGGCTTTAGTGTGGATGAGCAAACTGGCAGGAGTAGGGTCCGAGTCTCTGGGGAGAAAGGATGTGTCCTGACCAGGCAGAGGTGCTTAAGGGCAGGGACTGTGGCTTATTCATCCCCTCCATCGAGAGCCTGGCAGGACACCTGCCCATAGCAGGTGCTTGGTGAACTCCTGGTTTAATGGCACATCACTCCCGCCTCACCACTGACTAGTCTCTGGGCTCCCCTCCGCAGCTCTCACCTCTCCCCCTGGTTTCTCCCCACCAGGCTGCCGTCCTAGCAGCCGCCTCGTGCTGCACTCCCCCCGCCCACAAGCCCAGCAGTGAGGACACCCAGGCCCAGTGGGGTTAGGCGGCTTGACTGGTGCCTGAGATTCTCACGCAGGGGGGCCTGGCTCCAAAAACACGCTCTCTCTAGTGCCGGCCCCGCCTGCCCGCTCCAGAAGCAGCTTCTCTGGATGGGCCCTTCTCCCAGGGAGGCTGAACCTTCTTCCACTCACCACAACTGAATGAGAGATGGAGATTCTGCCTGGCCTTTAACCCAGAACTCACCCTGCTTTCTTTGCCAGCCTGAAGGGACTGTTTGTCCAAAAACTAAGGCACCCGAATAAGAAGAGTCTGATGACCAAGTAACTTCCTCTGGGGTTATCAGCAGAGGCACCGAGAGAACCTAACCCTATCAAACCCAGGCCAACGCACTGACTACTGTTGTTCCAATAACCCAGCGACCACAGATAACCAATGAGTGACGTGGGCCAGAGTCGGACACTAGGGACAAGTGGGGACTACGGTAACCTCAAGAGCACATGCCCTGTGTGCAGGGGCAGCTGCTGCTCAGCTCCAGCTGACTGTGGCCTTACATTGGTGAGTGTCTAATTTAAAAAAAAAAAAAGAAAAAGAAATTGAAATTTTTATGTCGTATCTTTCAACTTTTAAATGTCAACCAAAAAAATGTTTTTAAATACCCAAAGGGGACATAAAACATGTCTGAAGGCCAGACTCGGGCTGCAGAAGCACAAGTCCCCTCCTGTACAATAACCAGATCAACCCTGTGTAGATTTCGACAGCGATTTCTGTATCCCCCTGTGGTCTTCTGGGACACAGCCAACAGAGCCCTATTTCCAAAGGACCCTCAGGAGCAAACACCACGGACTTACATTTCAAAATCCGACAAACTCTGGTCTTCAGATGTTTGACTCAAATCTCCAGGCACCTACCGTCAGGAGAAGAGGGGAGAAAAAATGCATAACGGTTACCAAGGTTTGCATAATCACGGAAGAATTCTGCCTCTCAACGATCCCGGAACATCTCCTGATAAGGACGAGGTGAAAAAGCCGTCACTAGAAAACGACAAGATTTTGTGGAGGGGTGGCTGGAGATGATGCTGCAGTAATGAAAACATGCCACCACGAGAGATCTCAATTATCTTTACGGAAAAAGGACCGTTAATCCTATTGAGATAATCACAGGCATGTAAAAGCATGTAATTTGGGAGCTATAAAGGCCTAATTAGGATCTCAGACACCAGATATCAGATGCACAACGGAAAAAACATCCATTGTCACTGTGACGAACAGCACACACACAGACACACCCAGTAAATAAACACAAAAGGCCAATGTCTAGCCCCAAAATGATTCCATCCTCTCCCCCTTACAATGTATGAGCAATTTTAGGCAGCAGAATGTGACTTATCCTTCTGACTCAGAAGGGCTACAAGAGAAGATGATTCGGGGAGAGAAACTAACTGCACAGCACGATGGTCCCTCCCCAGCACTGCTTAGGGGCCCTGCACCCTGTGGAGGTGAGCTGAGGGCCAGCAGGTGTTCCATGGCGCATGTGACCTCAGTAAGTCCCCCACCCTCAGCTCCCCCTCAGATAGGGAAATCGATTCTCAGGCCTGTTGCAAGGATTTGCACTTATTATGTAAAGCAGATAACAAAATGCCCAGCAGTGGTGGATGCTCAATAAATGTTGATATTATTCTCATACCCAGGGAATGAGCTTCCTTTTTTGATCCGGTAGAAGCTGAATTGGCTGGAATTTTAACAGCGTAGAGCAGGACTAAGAGGAACCAAGTGCAACAGAGAAGGGCGTGGAATAGTGATGGAGAAAGAGAGGACGCCGATTTCACACCTTTCACCTATCAGAGCCTTCACATCCGTGACCTTCACAACAACCCCAAGGGAGGTATTATTTTCCTCGCCTCATAAATGGGGACACTGAGACTCAGGGAGGCTGTATAACTCGCCGAGCTCACATCTAGGTAGCAGATCTGTCCAACTTCAAAGGCTTTTCTGCTACGAACCCTCAGCAAACAGAAGAAAACCCAGCTAAAAGGTGAACAAGGAAGTAAGACTTCAACAAGTTCTGCCTGTACAGGGGGTCAGAAGACACTAGAAGGCTCTCCTTAAAGAAACAGTGGGTTCCGGCTTTGGGGACAGAATGCAGGGGTTATGAAGCCTGGGCTCTAGGTCCATGCAGCTCAGGATCAAATCCCAGCCCTACTCTTCTTGACTGTGTGGCCACGAGCAAATCACTTCTCTGTGTTACACTGTTGTCATCTGTAAAATGGGTATAATAGAAGATAAAATGAGTTAATATCCATATAGTGTGCTGAACAGTGCCTGGCATGTAGAAAGATCTCAATAACTGACAGTGCACCATGACAATAATACGACAATTACTGAGAACTAAAAGCCGTGTGTTCTGTTATCCTTGACCCTAGACACAGAATCTGCCCTGCCAACCCAAGGGGTGCCTCTCACCCCATGCATGGCAGTCTGGAGGGAGAAGGACCCACGCTGAGTCCTTTATAAATATCCGGAGCTAAGCGATTAAACCTGGCTCCGGGCAGCAGATGATCCTAAAAAGGCACCATGGAGAGGCTCCTTCAAACCCAGTAAGGAGAAACCTGCCTTGCCACTTGGAAGAACTTCAATTTCCCAGGACCTAAAGCCTCACTGGTTCGGGAACTCGCTGGGCTGGGGGTTGGTGTCACTCTGCTGCTGTGGTGGCTGCCACTTTCCTATGGGTAGCGGGGAGGAGACTTGGTCTATTAGGAAGCCATGAGGCTGGATGTACCCAGACCCCTAAAAACATCCACATCCTGTGACCCGTGAGTCCACTGCCAAAATGTACCTAGAGGAAACAATGGAAGACACCAAGATTTACATCACAAATTGTTCCTCTTTCCATTCCTTAGAAAAGTGGGGGAAAAAACTACAAACAAAAAAGGTCTAACTATAGAGTATGCTTCAAGAAATTATGGCATGTCCATATGAGATAACTGGGTGAAAACACTTTCTAAATAGGTTTTGCATGGGGGAGGTGTGTGCGTGCGTGCATGCATATTCACGAGGGCACAAGTCTAAAACTTCTGGAAAAATATGTAATAAAAGTCATAGTGGTGATCATTAATAAGAGATTAGGAGTGGGATTGGGGGAAAGATGCTTATTTTTCATTTTCTATCTCTCTGTAAGATAAAAAAAAAAATGTATCTTTCAATTGCTTAAAATTTAAATGGGCTTTAGAAGAATGAGATAGCTTTCTATGTGCTGTTAGGAAAAGCTCTCCAGGATAGATTAAGTGAAACCAGAAGCAGGGTATAGATACAGTAGGTCTAATACTTTACCTTGGGCACAAAAATGGAAAATTAAGCCTGTTAGTTGTATTCGTTTGTTTTTGCATCAAGAAGCTGTAGAAGGGAAATTCAAGACGCCAATAAAAGGGGCACCATGGCGGGTGCAGGCTATTCACACAGCACCGGGAGTGAGGCTAGACACTGAACACCCTTTTATATCATTTGAGTTTTGAAATAAATTAATGTACTACCAATTAATAATTTAAATACAAATGTATTATCCCCGCAAATGAGTGTTTCTGGTAAATTTTTAATGGCCTAGGAAAAAAGCTCTGATCTGTGTTTAATCAGAAGCAGTTAGGCACTGCCCAGCGTGATTCCTGATGTAACTCACAACGTCTGTGTGTCAGTAAGACTAGAATGAAATGCATCCAAAAGGTTACAGTGGGGTATTTCCGAGAGAGAAGTCACATGATTTTGAACTTTTCTGTGCTCGCTACAATGGAGACGTATTAATTGCATAACCAGAAGCAGATACATGTTTTAATTTAAGTGTGTATCATCAGGTAGTACAATATTCTTTCCACCTGCTCCGCCTCCATGCACTTCCCTAGAAGGCAGAGAGCCCAATGGCAGAGACTTTGCCTTCAAACTCCTTTACGCATCCTGGATGGAAAAGGGCAACGGAAGGGCCCTGAAGCCAGGCTACCTTCCTGACGACATCCACTTTAGTGGGAACAGCCACGACTCCAGCACCTTCTCTGGCAGGGACTATAGGGCAGCCGTTGGCCACTCCTCTTCCCTGAGTTTCCCCCCTCAGCACCTGAGCCTGGGGAAGGTTCTTCTGGGCACGGTGTGGGGACCAAGTAAACAGACTGCAGGAGGGACTCACGGCCGTCAGGACACCAGCTCCACTGCTACGCACACTCACCACCTCCTCTGAACGCAGCTTCATTTCTAAGCGGAAGCGAATGGAGTTTGTACCCAGAGAACCTTGTTCACGAGAGCTTCTGACTACCCCGAAAAGCACCAAAGGACAACCAAAAGGACGGAAGGAAAAGACAGAGTGGGGTTTTTAAGGACAGACGTCACTTTACAATTACAAGAAAACATTTTGAAGCTTCTTCAAAGACAATCGATTCTTGGAACAAGGTATTCTCTTGACACTAAGTTCCCCTCAGGGATGCTGATTTTTAGGGAACGTTTTGGCCGATGGATGTAAGTATCTGGCAGTTGTTAAATCCTCCTGACTTAGAGGCTTTTCTTCTAATTATGTGGCCTTATTGGGATCAGCAAACCAGTATTTACATGTCTACATGAGTACCAGGGAGGCTGGGTTAGAAAAATCATCTGGAAACTTTCTAACCTCTGTGGAATGTATCTTGATAACAAGGCCAGGCTCTATAGCAACTGCATAATGATAATGAAAGGCAGAGCTTATCAAACATCTCAAAATTTTGTCTTTTCGCGCTGTCTTCCCAGGCTGGTGCTAGGTATCAGCTGGGCTTTACAGCAATCCTCCAGAAAGCCAATTTGATTTTATATTCTAGCAATAAAAGAAGTGTGGGGCAGAGATTATTTTCTAAGAAAAATCAACTTTCTGTTGGTACTGGCTGCAAACATCCCCTGTGACCTCCTGGAGTCTGGGCAGTCTTGGAGGACACATCTCTAAGATGCAGCCTTCTCTTTGGTTCATCCGCAACACGAGGCATAAATAAGTGATCAGCAGCATGGTTATCTTCCTTTGCCTTTCCCTGACCCTGCAGAGAAGGCAGCTCGCCATCTGCCTGTGGTATGGGCAGTCACATGGCCACATTCAGGTGCAGGGAAAGGCAGAGTCTCTTACTAGAGCAGCCAGCACTCCCAGATGCTCCTGGAGCAAACACCCCTGGTGCTGCAAACACAAGATGTGGAGTGACAAATGAGACCCATGGAGAATGTGCTTCTGGACTGCACCAGCCAAGAAGTTTCCACGATCTGTCCTGACTTGGATTTCCTGGGTTGCTTGTTGGGTGGGGGGCAGGGAGAGGCCAACGGCAGCAGCTCTGACCCCAACGCCAGTGTGGGACTCTGACACTGGCCACCCTGCCACTCTGATTGGCAAGTTCTCAAACAAGGAAGATACTAGAGGTTGTGCCAAAAAGAATAACAAATATCCACTATGTGCTAAATAAATGTTTATTTAAATAAAAAAGAGAGAGAAAGAGAAAGAGAGACAAAATCAGCCCATTTGACAAAGCCAAGGGAAAAAAGCATATCTCCTTCCATTGGCAGAATCAGGATGCAGGCAGGGGGTGGCACAGATGGACAGGGAACCCTCCCCTCCTTGGACATGCCCTCACTTCTAGTCCTGAAAAGCATGTAAGGACGACACCACCACCAGGCATCAAAGGCTTCCTACTTTGCAAAGCTCTTTCACATAATAACTTTTCCCACATCTTCCCCTCAATAGCCCTGCAGGCAGAGGTGTCATCCCCATGTCACAGGAGAGGACAAGAGGGCTGAGAGTGAATAAACAGAGGAAGCAGAGCTGCCAGGAGCCCAACCCAATTCTCCTAGCCCACTCAGCAGCCTCTCATTCAGCGTGACTTCAGGTACTCAGTTTTCTCCAGACAGAGAAGCCACATGAGGTAGTTTGGTCATTAATCCCATCTGAGATCCCAGTAGACAGCCAGTACCAACGGCCAGAACAATGAGTGTCATCTGGGATGTCCAGCTCAGTCAAGCCCCAGGTGACTGCAGCCCCAGTTGATACCATATGATGCAGAAGAACCACCCAGCTGAGCCCAGTCAACCCACAGAATCATGAGAGAGAAAACAGCTGTGTTTTTTAAGCCATTAAGTTTTGGGATGGTCTGACATACAGCAATACATAGTCCATGAAAGTAACTCGCCCAGGTTCATTCAGCTATTAAGCAGCAGAGGTGGGATTCAAATGCAGGGAGTCTGGTTCCAGAATCTGCACATCTAACCACTAAGCTACACTGCCTCCCACACCACACAGTCGGCACTCTTGCCTCTGGGATGCCCAGATGAAGTAACCCAAATTCATATCCAAGAGCTTTAGCTGGTATAGAGACCTCTGATGGGTAAAGCCAGGCTGAAAGGACTCAACCACTCAAGAGCAGACATATGCATACACGTGAACAGGGGTTTTCTTGTGTGTGTGGTGGAGGTGTTGTCATTGTTGCTGCTGCAAGATGATTTCTGGCAGGCACAAGGCCTGGAGGCCAAGGCATAGACCTGCCCCAGTCCAAGGTGGCTGGATTTCTTCCTAGGAAGTCCCAGGTCCTTTTCCATCTCTGGGTACAAGTCAGTTTCCAGACTCTGAGCCAAGTACATAAGCTCTCAGGGCCAAATGGAAACTCAGACGTTTGAGTTCTAATCCCTGGCTTCCAGGTATGGTTAGAGAAGTCACTTGGCTTCAGCAAACCTTGGTTTCTCCCTCACCTACCTCATGACAACCGGTCTCTGCTGTCCTATTAGAAAGAATCAACACAAGTTAGAGAAAGGGAACAACATGTGTTGAACACCTACTATGTGCCAAGGACTTTATTTATAGTGTCACGTTTAATCCTCAAATAACCTGCGAAGCAATTATTATTCCAAGTTACTGTCCCCTTTCCCTGCCTCTTTGTAAGGATAGCTCTTCTCATTCTTCAGGATTCAGCTAAAATGAATATGAATTCCTAGGAGGCACCTTCCTGGACCACCGAGAACTGGAGAACAGGTTCTCCACTGCCACCCTCTGCACCTCACGTTTGTCAGCCTACAACTACCCCACACTGGTTTATCTGTGGATAGGTCCCTTTCTTGCGGGCTTGGAGAGCTCTACCTGTTCACCATGACACACGGCAGCCTGGCCTAGCACCTGGCACGCTGTAGGCACTGAATTAATATTTGTGATTGATTAAACAAATGAATCATAATAATACAAGCTGTATTTCCACACTGAAATGCCAATCGATTTTTGAACAGCTCTGTAGCAAATTCAAAATCTTCATGCATGGTAAGGATAAATTAGTCCGGAGATTAAAAAAAAACAAAGAGAATCTTATTTTCTCTCTTCTAATCACTGAGCTCTTAGATTCACTGCTCAAAAGACAAAGGAAGATACCACACAAGGGCAGCAAATCTGTCCCCATCACGAAATGGCACCCGTAATCTGTTTTCCAGAGTCACTTTCTCACTCATCTATGTTTTCAAATAGCCTTCCCTTACGCAATTAGCTCTCACTTTTTACTGCCAAAAATGCCGACTATTTCCATCCCACCAACACTCCTGCTTTCTCATCTCATCTTTCAATAAGGAGCAAAATGTGAAATGGCATGTCTCTGTCTTCCAGCTCGCACGGCCAAGCCAAACAACAGACATTGTCGGCCTGGGCTACCCAGGCCTCAAGGGGGCAGCCAGCCCAGGTCTAGACCACTTTCAGGGCTCTCTGTTCATTTGTTCATTTGTTACACAATTAGAGGCATCATATCTGTGTGATTTTAAAAAACAGCTGTGGTCAGGGACTCTTTGCTGGGAGAAAAAAACTGGCAAAAAAAGAGCTTTAAAGAGTTTTTATTTCATCTTCTAGGTAGCCCTGAAGCCTCATACAAACATAGAGCATTACACTTCCGTGGATTAGTTTTTGATGTGTCTGTTTTTCCCAAAAGATGATGAGGGTCTCAAGGACAATGTTCTCAGAGCCCAAGACCGTATCAGGCACATATCGTTGCTCAATGAATGCTCCCATAGGATGGATGGACAAGCAGAGGTACAGATGGATTAATGGATGAATGGATGCTTCGAGGAAGGCGGGGAAAGGGAGGCAGGTGCTGGGAAAATCATCTAATTTACTAAGGATGGACATCTAGTTTCTTTCCAAGAAATTAAGATGCATGGACAACACAAGTACAAAGACAAGTATACAAAGACATTTATTGCAACACTACTTAGGATAATAAAAGCCTAGAAACATGTAATGAAATGGTTACATAAAATACAGCACAGCCAGACTATATAGCTATTAAAAGAATAGCACAGATCTCCTCTAACGGGGAATGATCTCTAAGATATAATGTCAAACGACAAAAGCAAGACACAAAACAGTATGTCAAGTAAGCTATGTCTTCATGATGGAGTCGGAGACACGTGTCTATGTGCTTGGATTGGATACACGTGTCTGTGTGCATTAACCATTTCTAGAAAGATACACAAGAAACTGCCCACCATGGATGCCCTTGAGAGAAGGCACTGAGAAAGACAAAGGTCAGACGAGAGAGGAAGATTTATTTTTTTCTGTAGAACTTTATACTTTATAAATTATTAGCATGTACATGAGTTGTTAACGTTTCAAAAATAAACATAATAATAGTGCAATTTTAAACTTTAAAAAAAAACAACCTATGTTTATGATGGAAAAAAACCAGAAGAACAGTGAATGCCTCCAGGAAAGTGGAGTCAGGAACACGGGCGGGGGTTGGGGGATGGATCAGAGCAGGGAACATTCCAGGATAATGTTCAAGTTCTATGTGCATACTGAAGGATTTTGGAAAAAATGCATACTAATGTCTGCAATTTCCTTTGAAACGCATCCCCCCCACCCGCCAAAAAAAGATGAAATGCTGGGTGTATAGAGGGGTGGATGATGAAAAGATAATAAAATACAGAGAAATGTTAATGGTGGACTCTAAGTGGCAGGTATACATACAGTTGTTCACTGTAAAATTCTTTCATATAACTGTTTTAGGTTTTCCAAATAAGATTTGGAAAAAATGAGTTTTATTCAACCATACTAGGAGAATGACTGAATTATCTTTCTATTCTCTGTATAGAATGTGATATAATAGTACTGTCTTCTAAAGAGGCTATCAGAGTATGCAGCTTAAAAACATAGGGGAGAGTATTGTTGAAGTGTGTCTGATGGCTAACGAATAGAACTATTATGTTTTTCTGGATTCTGTGGTATTTTTGGCATTATCAGCTCTTTAATAATAATTTGTTGTGATTTCTTTCCTCATTCTAAATAAATAATTTTTTAAAAAAGACAGGATGAGACTTAGGTCAGCTGGGACTGAGCTCCGACTTAGCCGTGTGGCCTAGAACAAGCCACTACCTGTCTCTGGGCCTCACTTCCCTCCTGTAAGATGGGGACAGAAGGTACCCTGGCGGGGTTACTGTAAGGCTCCAATAGGATCCTCTCAGAACCACCCCCGCCTGGCGCCTGGCAGAGGAACGTTCTCAGTAAGCAGCAGTTACTCTTGTTACCCAGGGACAGAGTTCAAGGGCGTCGGATACAACAGACAGTGACCTGCTGCCTCCAGGCTTTCTGGAAATCGCGCTGGGGGCACAGTGGTTTGGGTGCTCAGCACCACACCCTGAGTGAGGGCTACTGCTCCATTCCACAGATCTGTACCTAGTTCAGCTCAGGAGTCAGACACTCCTCGGGGGCACCAGGGAGAGAACCGCAAACAGGACAGCAGCCGCCTGGGCGCACAGAGCACAGTCCATCAGGAGCGGCCTCCGCACCGGCAGTCCACGCGATTCGTTACACAGCTCTGGCTGTGAACAGTCCACAGGGAAGGACAGGGATAAATAAGGCGTCTGAGAGGGGCATAAGGGAAGCAGCTTCGACGGGGACGGGCGCATGAGGGAGCAGCACATCTTCCATCCTTGCTGTAGCCATGGAGAACCACGGAGGGACGTCGGCCAGGCAGAGGCTGGTCCAGCTCACACTTCAGTCAGCCACTGCAGACACTTCGCACACACATGCACACACACCCCCATCTCAACTGTGCACACAGGGTAACACGCTCACTTCTCTGCTCATCCCTTTTTATCACAGACGTTCAAGGCTCACTTATACAAAAAGCACAAACCAACGATTAGATACAGTTTCTCCAGGTTTACATTACCAACATAAAACTATTCTTAAGTTATGAATTTTCAACCAGGCTCTAGTGAAAGACCCAGACCAGTTGAAATGAGCAGAGAGCATCCGACCAACTCAAACTTCCTCCTGGCTCAGAGGAGGAAACCAAGGCCCGAGGAGGAAAGCAACGACCTTACCGCGGCTGGGCCTCCCAGGCCTCTCCCGCCTTGCATCACATTAACCTGTCCTCCCAGGTGCCAAGGTTTCCAGGAACTGTCTCGAGAGCTCCGTGGCCAGACACCCCACCCCTGGCTGTGGGAGTGGGTTTTCCTTTGGCCCATTCTCCATATTGAGTTACCAAGGAAGGCTCCTCTTAAAGAAAGGGTTACACGAATACGATTTGTTTGTTTTAAAGACGTTTAGAAAACACTGGACAAATGGCCTCATTCACTATTTCATCCTTAATTCCCACTGAACAGCCAGAGAAACCCAGGCGGTCATGCAAATCTCAGAATCCTCACTGGCTTGCGCCAGTAATGCAGTAAAACTGGGGAGTGAACGTGGGATTTCCTACAATGCACTACAATCTCAGTTAAATGCCAACTGCTTTTGTAAATAGTGTTACTGGAATGCAGTCACAGTCATAAGATGGTTGTGTATCATCTGTGACTGCTTTCATCCTGCATCAGTGAAGTTGAGTAATTACTGATAGAGACAGAATGACCTACAGAGTCTAAAACATTTACTGTCTGGGCATTTATGGAAAATGCTTGCCAACTCCTGTCTAATTGATAGCTCAACAGATGCAGAAAAATTACTTGCGACTTCAGGGAAACCTCATGCTTCTTGGTGGGAACAAATTATTGCATTCCATAGCTTCATAAAATGTCAGTGACTTAAGAATAAAACGAGGCCCCAGATCTTGATGGAGAAGGAGTGATGGGCATGACAGTAGGAACGGGCATTCATTTGCATCCAGTCATGCAATTCTTAGAGCAACCTGATGAGTATTAACGTCTCCCACATTCTACGAGAGGCTCAGAGAGGCTGAGTGATGTGCCCACAGACACAGCAAGAATTCAGAGCCAGGTTTGGCTGAATCCCAAGCTGTGCTCTTTCTACAACACCTGCTGCCTCTCCCAGAAGAAACATGGGTAGGGACCAAGAATCCAGGCTCATCTCCTCCGAAGGAAGGAACTGTAAAGCTTGGCATCTCCAAAAGGCAGCTTCTCATAAAGCGAAGTGAGACGCTGAGGCAGTCGGAGTATGTGCGTGTCTGGGCCATTAGCTGTCAACTATATGCAGGGATTGTATTTTTAACAATGTAAGCAGAGTGATTAAATCTGCAGATGAGAAGGCTCCATGTTTGCTGCTAATTTTCAGATAAAAGCAAAATGACTCTGGAGTGTTTCCTCCCAGGATTCTTCCTTGGGGTTTAAATTCTACCAGTCACAAATAAGAAAGCCACATTTTGGAGGCCACTTCGAGCATGGAGGTCGGGTGGGGGACAAGGGCAAGAATGTTGCTCATGAAGCTCTTCACCGATTAGTCTTGGCTACCAAGATCCTCCAGGAAAGATGTAGGGTCCTAAGGTCAGGTAGACCTGGGCTTCAACAATTAATAAGGGAGAAGGTTTGAACCTCAGTTTCCTCATCTGTAAAATGGGGCCAGCACTCACCCACCATGACCCCTGCTATGACCTATTGCTAAAATGCACAGCATCTTGCCTGCTCCATTGATAATAAACACTCAATAAATAGCATTTCTCACCCCATCATCCCACACCCTCTCTTTACATCCCTGCACTACAAAGACAACAAACAGGAAAGCAGATGCAGCCAGCTCCAACTTTGGCCATTGTCCCCTCTGCTCAGCCTTGATCAGAACCCATTCCCTACTTTTGAGACCCCATCATCCCTCTCGTCTCTCTCCCAGGGCACTGCAGGGCTCACTCACTGGCTATTCCACGCAGAGTGGCACTGGCACCCCTGGGAAGAATGGGACACAACAGCAAACTGCCAGCCTTCTCACTACCTGTTTTCTAGACCCATCCAGGTGTGCAATGACAGCCCGGCTCAGCCCAGCTTCCCTCCCAACCAGTGCTAAGACACCGGGAACTGAACTGTGAATTCAGTTCCCATATGTCAGTGATGGGAATCTAGATGCTGCTCTCTCTTATTTGGACTTTCTTCTCAAGAAGAAGGTGATTTATTTCATTTTTTACCCTTCAACTCTTTATTTATTAACACTGAGCTGGCGCTGGCATTGCCATGTGTTTGGGAATGACTCATCTCAGGCTGAAAATGCATCCATGGATTTTCCATTCCCTGCAATTTCAAGGTTTTGGTTTTTGGTTTTTTTTAAGCAGACCCCTTTCTCTGGAATGGCGTCTTACCAAGAACCCTAGCGGCAGCGGCAGCACCACCATTGCTATCCCAGACAGCAATCTGGTGGCCAGCGGGCTGACAGGCTCAGAGAAGAGAGGCGAAGAGTTTGGACCACAGAACCAGCCGCACAGTTCACACTGGGGGTCTCCACCACCTGGCTGTGTGCGCACCACAGTGCCTGACCCTCTGCACCTGTTTCCTCCTTCGGAGAATGAACACAGTAATTCCAACCTCCCTCGTAGCTTTGTTGTGAGGATTTAATGAGATAACTTGTGTAGAGTGTTAGAAGGGTACCCAGAACGTCAGGGCTCTGAGCAAGTGTGACTGCTGGTATAATTATCTGGAAGCTACGCCAGCACACTAGGCCCCAGGAAGAGTCCTTAGCTGGCCTAAGGACTGGTAAGAATGACCTTGGTCTTGGTTCTAGGAGTTCAGAAATATACCTGGACCAGGTACTAGCTTGGAGAGTCTGCAGGTGAGGAAAGCAGCTTTCTAGTGCCCTGGCAGACTCTGTGCAGCCAGCCCAGGAGCAGAACCCGCAGTGACGGGTCCATCTGGCCCGGCTGAGGCGGCCCCTGCGTGCATGCAGACGAGGCCTTGAACACTGGGCTGTTTGGAGACAGAATCTTCAGCTTCCAGAAGGCCTGACGTGCCCCTCACTCCTCAAGCCCACAGCCGTTCAGGGGTGGCGCACGCCCAGGCCCAGGAGGCTGCACGTTCCACGCGTCCTGGAAATCGCTGTCCACGTCGCCACCCTGCTTCCCAACCACAGTGAACTCCTTTTGTACCTTTTACGTGAGAAAACCCTACAAAGAAAGGTTGCTTAAAAAAATAACCCAAGTGGCATCTCGTCAGGTCTGTCGACCTATTCCCGTCACTGAATTGTCAGCACAGCAGTGGTCCAAAGCGCCCAGACATTTCCTTCATTTGCATGCTTATTTGGGAAGGTTTGGGACAGCTGATGGAGATGGGGCAGGGTGACTGCAGCCCCCTCAAGCCACTCATTAGCACGGCTCCTGCACATGTCACTCATCACTTGGCAGAGAACAGAGGCCACTCGGGCACAGGTGGAGGTGAGAGCCCCAAGCGCTGGTGTACCCGCCCCCTCCCTGCCTCAGCCCTGGGGCCTGCTCTCAGAGCCCTGTGGGACACAGTGTGAAAACCACTGCCCCTTGAGAAAACCTCTAGCTCCCTGAGGGTGACAATCAAGATCCTCTAGGAACAAGGTGTCAAGATTCACTTCCTGTCGCTGGCCACATCCACTCCAGGTTTTGGACGTGTCTGTCAGGGTTTGGGCTCTCAAAGCCTGCAAGACTCGGGTGCCCCCGCGAAGCAAAGCCTTTTGAACTGACAATCCCCCTTCCTTGTGTCCCCACAGCACTTGCTAAGTGTGTTCCCTACGGCACCTTCTACGTGGAGAGCATCAGTTTGCTTCCTCCCACCCTAGAAATCTGCCGGTTGAGCAAACTTTCTATGAAAGGTACTTATAATCTACTTTTTAAATGTTTCTAAGAAAGTTACTCATAAGCTACATTATTAACAGTGTTAATTTGCTGAATGTAAGTGGTTACTAAACTGTAATGTATGTAGTGAAGTGTTCGAAGATACTTCTTTAACAGACATTCTCATAATGCTAAGTCCTAACTCATCTCGGAATGCCCAAGACCCATCGTGGTGCCTGGCGACAGGATATAATCCATGAGAAGACGGATCCTGTCCATCCCGACAGAAAGGTCTGCAGGGATAAGCACAAAACTTATCAGGATGGTATCTCCGGGGACGAAAACGGGACTGAGGCTGATGGACAGAGATACTTAATGTCAAAGGTTTACATTGAGGATATATTCATGTGTTACTTGTGTCTTCCAAAAACATTTTTTAAATAACAGCAGCTACAGTGGGTTGAATAGTGGCTCCAAAAAGATATGTCCACATTCTAAGCTTCAACCTATCAGTGTGACCTCATGTGGAAAAAGGGTCTTTGAAGACGTAATTAGGCTAAGAATCTTGAGATGAGAGCATGCTGGAGCATCCAGGTGGGCCCTGTATCCAATGACAGGTGTCATAAAAGAGAGGAGAAGTCAGAGAAGAGGAGAAGGCCACGTGAAGACAGAGGCAGAGACTGGTGTGACGCCAAGCGACGCTTGGAGCCACCTGAAACTGGAAGTGGCAAGGGAGGACCTTCCCCAAGAGCCTCCAGAGGGAGCACGGCCCTGCCCTGCTGACACCTCGACTTCAGACTTCTGGCCTCCAGAACTGTCAGAGAACAGATGTGTGTTGTTTTAAGCCACCACGTTCGGGGTGATCTGTCACCGCAGCCCTAAGAAACTAACGCAGCAGCTAACAGAAGTTCACCTGGTGCCGGCGGTCCTCATTTCACAGATACAGGACCGATACTCACAGAGTTGACCTAACTTGCTCCAGGGCACAGGGTTCTAAGTGGCACAGTGGGGACTGGAACCAGGCACCGTGGGCTCCAGAGCCCGCGCAAGGCCGTAACCCCACCTCACAGGCCATGCTGCGGCAGGGTCAAACGGATCTAGGCTCGTGCCGTGACTCTGCTGTCATAACCAAGGCACCCGACCCCTGGGCTTCACTTTTCTCAGTTAGAAGACAGGGAAACAACACCTCCCTGCTAGGCTTATTATGGATTAAGTGGAGGATGAGAATACAGTCTGCTGAATTCCATCCCAGTGCCTGGCACAGACGAGGTGCTCAGTGAGGATCTCCTGAATGAATGAATGGAAGGCAGGGGTCAGGTGGTGCCCTTGCCATCCCCTGGCAAGAACCTGGCACCTCCCCTCTCTCTCGTTTCTGCAACCTGAGGCCCTCACCATAAGCAAACGTCCAACCTTGAACTTTCCAGCCATCACAATTGGGAGCCAAATAGATCTTTTTCGCTATAGATGACCCAGCCTCTGATATTCCTTTACAGCAACACAAAACGGACTAAGACACTCACGTAGCTGCAGACTTTTCAGTTATGTAATGCAACAAATTCCTCGCTTGGCCAAGGCCAGTTTGGATCGGGCTCTCTGTTTCTTTCTTTCTTCCTAACTGATAGAGAAACGGCATCGTGCTCCCAAAGGGCCCTTCCAGCTCCAGCATCTTATTTTATTCTGCAAGTTTTCTAAGGCCTGAAAATGAAAACCCAAAGGAAACCCCTCAATCCCTGCTGCCCAGGAGAGACTACGAGCTGTTTAAGGATGCAGACCATGTCAGTCTTGTCTTTGATCCTCAGTTCAAAGCACAGTACCTGCAACTCAGCAAACTGAGAAACTCAACACCATGGACTGAACAGGTCAGTAAGACAAAGGTTTTGTGAACTGTGGCCCCAGATAAGCCTTCATTCTCTAATCAGCATCACTCCAGCCCACCACATAACCACCCCCAGCACTGCCACCTAGTGAGTGCTCACTAGCTGCCCGGCGCTCAGAGCTCTGCGCTCGTTATCTCACCGAACCCTCATAACCACCCTGGAGGCAGGAACCACCTGAGGAAGCATCAGGGCCACCCACAAGTAACTCTGCTCTCTCTTTCCAGGAGCCTGTGGGACCATGTCCCCACTCACCTGCAGTTACATGTGTCCATGGGACTTGCTTTGCCAATGAAATGAGAGAAGCAATGTGTGTAATTTCCAGGTGGAAGCTTTGAGAGACAGCATGTGCTCGGCCAAGCTGCTGTGTCCCTCTACCTCAGCCTGGGCCTGGGCACAAAGATGACAATGTGGAACAGAGGCTCAGCCAACCCATGAAGGACCAGTAACCCGAGGGAGGCAGAAACCTGTGCGTTTTCTGTTCACGACATTTTGGGGTTGTTACTGCAGCGTAACCCAGCCTACCCTGACTAATACACTAGACCTCATTTAATGGATGTGAAAACTGAGGCTCAGAGAAGTAAAGCACCTTTCGTAAAACCACACAGTTACTGATGTAGAAATGTTTGTACAGGCCTAGGGGACACAGGAAGCCCTGCCA
>NW_012148285.1:9437273-9443239 GCF_000956105.1 Propithecus coquereli | reverse complement strand
CAGCTTCTCATAAAGCGAAGTGAGACGCTGAGGCAATCGGAGTATGTGCGTGTCTGGGCCATTAGCTGTCAACTATATGCAGGGATTGTATTTTTAACAATGTAAGCAGAGTGATTAAATCTGCAGATGAGAAGGCTCCATGTTTGCTACTAATTTTCAGATAAAAGCAAAATGACTCTGGAGTGTTTCCTCCCAGGATTCTTCCTTGGGGTTTAAATTCTACCAGTCACAAATAAGAAAGCCACATTTTGGAGGCCACTTCGAGCATGGAGGTCGGGTGGGGGACAAGGGCAAGAATGTTGCTCATGAAGCTCTTCACCGATTAGTCTTGGCTACCAAGATCCTCCAGGAAAGACGTAGGGTCCTAAGGTCAGGTAGACCTGGGCTTCAACAATTAATAAGGGAGAAGGTTTGAACCTCAGTTTCCTCATCTGTAAAATGGGGCCAGCACTCACCCACCATGACCCCTGCTATGACCTATTGCTAAAATGCACAGCATCCTGCCTGCTCCATTGATAATAAACACTCAATAAATAGCATTTCTCACCCCATCATCCCACACCCTCCCTTTACATCCCTGCACTACAAAGACAACAAACAGGAAAGCAGATGCAGCCAGCTCCAACTTTGGCCATTGTCCCCTCTGCTCAGCCTTGATCAGAACCCATTCCCTACTTTTGAGACCCCATCATCCCTCTCGTCTCTCTCCCAGGGCACTGCAGGGCTCACTCACTGGCTATTCCACGCAGAGTGGCACTGGCACCCCTGGGAAGAATGGGACACAACAGCAAACTGCCAGCCTTCTCACTACCTGTTTTCTAGACCCATCCAGGTGTGCAATGACAGCCCGGCTCAGCCCAGCTTCCCTCCCAACCAGTGCTAAGACACCGGGAACTGAACTGTGAATTCAGTTCCCATATGTCAGTGATGGGAATCTAGATGCTGCTCTCTCTTATTTGGACTTTCTTCTCAAGAAGAAGGTGATTTATTTCATTTTTTACCCTTCAACTCTTTATTTATTAACACTGAGCTGGCGCTGGCATTGCCATGTGTTTGGGAATGACTCATCTCAGGCTGAAAATGCATCCATGGATTTTCCATTCCCTGCAATTTCAAGGTTTTGGTTTTTGGTTTTTTTTAAGCAGACCCCTTTCTCTGGAATGGCGTCTTACCAAGAACCCTAGCGGCAGCGGCAGCACCACCATTGCTATCCCAGACAGCAATCTGGTGGCCAGCGGGCTGACAGGCTCAGAGAAGAGAGGCGAAGAGTTTGGACCACAGAACCAGCCGCACAGTTCACACTGGGGGTCTCCACCACCTGGCTGTGTGCGCACCACAGTGCCTGACCCTCTGCACCTGTTTCCTCCTTCGGAGAATGAACACAGTAATTCCAACCTCCCTCGTAGCTTTGTTGTGAGGATTTAATGAGATAACTTGTGTAGAGTGTTAGAAGGGTACCCAGAACGTCAGGGCTCTGAGCAAGTGTGACTGCTGGTATAATTATCTGGAAGCTACGCCAGCACACTAGGCCCCAGGAAGAGTCCTTAGCTGGCCTAAGGACTGGTAAGAATGACCTTGGTCTTGGTTCTAGGAGTTCAGAAATATACCTGGACCAGGTACTAGCTTGGAGAGTCTGCAGGTGAGGAAAGCAGCTTTCTAGTGCCCTGGCAGACTCTGTGCAGCCAGCCCAGGAGCAGAACCCGCAGTGACGGGTCCATCTGGCCCGGCTGAGGCGGCCCCTGCGTGCATGCAGACGAGGCCTTGAACACTGGGCTGTTTGGAGACAGAATCTTCAGCTTCCAGAAGGCCTGACGTGCCCCTCACTCCTCAAGCCCACAGCCGTTCAGGGGTGGCGCACGCCCAGGCCCAGGAGGCTGCACGTTCCACGCGTCCTGGAAATCGCTGTCCACGTCGCCACCCTGCTTCCCAACCACAGTGAACTCCTTTTGTACCTTTTACGTGAGAAAACCCTACAAAGAAAGGTTGCTTAAAAAAATAACCCAAGTGGCATCTCGTCAGGTCTGTCGACCTATTCCCGTCACTGAATTGTCAGCACAGCAGTGGTCCAAAGCGCCCAGACATTTCCTTCATTTGCATGCTTATTTGGGAAGGTTTGGGACAGCTGATGGAGATGGGGCAGGGTGACTGCAGCCCCCTCAAGCCACTCATTAGCACGGCTCCTGCACATGTCACTCATCACTTGGCAGAGAACAGAGGCCACTCGGGCACAGGTGGAGGTGAGAGCCCCAAGCGCTGGTGTACCCGCCCCCTCCCTGCCTCAGCCCTGGGGCCTGCTCTCAGAGCCCTGTGGGACACAGTGTGAAAACCACTGCCCCTTGAGAAAACCTCTAGCTCCCTGAGGGTGACAATCAAGATCCTCTAGGAACAAGGTGTCAAGATTCACTTCCTGTCGCTGGCCACATCCACTCCAGGTTTTGGACGTGTCTGTCAGGGTTTGGGCTCTCAAAGCCTGCAAGACTCGGGTGCCCCCGCGAAGCAAAGCCTTTTGAACTGACAATCCCCCTTCCTTGTGTCCCCACAGCACTTGCTAAGTGTGTTCCCTACGGCACCTTCTACGTGGAGAGCATCAGTTTGCTTCCTCCCACCCTAGAAATCTGCCGGTTGAGCAAACTTTCTATGAAAGGTACTTATAATCTACTTTTTAAATGTTTCTAAGAAAGTTACTCATAAGCTACATTATTAACAGTGTTAATTTGCTGAATGTAAGTGGTTACTAAACTGTAATGTATGTAGTGAAGTGTTCGAAGATACTTCTTTAACAGACATTCTCATAATGCTAAGTCCTAACTCATCTCGGAATGCCCAAGACCCATCGTGGTGCCTGGCGACAGGATATAATCCATGAGAAGACGGATCCTGTCCATCCCGACAGAAAGGTCTGCAGGGATAAGCACAAAACTTATCAGGATGGTATCTCCGGGGACGAAAACGGGACTGAGGCTGATGGACAGAGATACTTAATGTCAAAGGTTTACATTGAGGATATATTCATGTGTTACTTGTGTCTTCCAAAAACATTTTTTAAATAACAGCAGCTACAGTGGGTTGAATAGTGGCTCCAAAAAGATATGTCCACATTCTAAGCTTCAACCTATCAGTGTGACCTCATGTGGAAAAAGGGTCTTTGAAGACGTAATTAGGCTAAGAATCTTGAGATGAGAGCATGCTGGAGCATCCAGGTGGGCCCTGTATCCAATGACAGGTGTCATAAAAGAGAGGAGAAGTCAGAGAAGAGGAGAAGGCCACGTGAAGACAGAGGCAGAGACTGGTGTGACGCCAAGCGACGCTTGGAGCCACCTGAAACTGGAAGTGGCAAGGGAGGACCTTCCCCAAGAGCCTCCAGAGGGAGCACGGCCCTGCCCTGCTGACACCTCGACTTCAGACTTCTGGCCTCCAGAACTGTCAGAGAACAGATGTGTGTTGTTTTAAGCCACCACGTTCGGGGTGATCTGTCACCGCAGCCCTAAGAAACTAACGCAGCAGCTAACAGAAGTTCACCTGGTGCCGGCGGTCCTCATTTCACAGATACAGGACCGATACTCACAGAGTTGACCTAACTTGCTCCAGGGCACAGGGTTCTAAGTGGCACAGTGGGGACTGGAACCAGGCACCGTGGGCTCCAGAGCCCACGCAAGGCCGTAACCCCACCTCACAGGCCATGCTGCGGCAGGGTCAAACGGATCTAGGCTCGTGCCGTGACTCTGCTGTCATAACCAAGGCACCCGACCCCTGGGCTTCACTTTTCTCAGTTAGAAGACAGGGAAACAACACCTCCCTGCTAGGCTTATTATGGATTAAGTGGAGGATGAGAATACAGTCTGCTGAATTCCATCCCAGTGCCTGGCACAGACGAGGTGCTCAGTGAGGATCTCCTGAATGAATGAATGGAAGGCAGGGGTCAGGTGGTGCCCTTGCCATCCCCTGGCAAGAACCTGGCACCTCCCCTCTCTCTCGTTTCTGCAACCTGAGGCCCTCACCATAAGCAAACGTCCAACCTTGAACTTTCCAGCCATCACAATTGGGAGCCAAATAGATCTTTTTCGCTATAGATGACCCAGCCTCTGATATTCCTTTACAGCAACACAAAACGGACTAAGACACTCACGTAGCTGCAGACTTTTCAGTTATGTAATGCAACAAATTCCTCGCTTGGCCAAGGCCAGTTTGGATCGGGCTCTCTGTTTCTTTCTTTCTTCCTAACTGATAGAGAAACGGCATCGTGCTCCCAAAGGGCCCTTCCAGCTCCAGCATCTTATTTTATTCTGCAAGTTTTCTAAGGCCTGAAAATGAAAACCCAAAGGAAACCCCTCAATCCCTGCTGCCCAGGAGAGACTACGAGCTGTTTAAGGATGCAGACCATGTCAGTCTTGTCTTTGATCCTCAGTTCAAAGCACAGTACCTGCAACTCAGCAAACTGAGAAACTCAACACCATGGACTGAACAGGTCAGTAAGACAAAGGTTTTGTGAACTGTGGCCCCAGATAAGCCTTCATTCTCTAATCAGCATCACTCCAGCCCACCACATAACCACCCCCAGCACTGCCACCTAGTGAGTGCTCACTAGCTGCCCGGCGCTCAGAGCTCTGCGCTCGTTATCTCACCGAACCCTCATAACCACCCTGGAGGCAGGAACCACCTGAGGAAGCATCAGGGCCACCCACAAGTAACTCTGCTCTCTCTTTCCAGGAGCCTGTGGGACCATGTCCCCACTCACCTGCAGTTACATGTGTCCATGGGACTTGCTTTGCCAATGAAATGAGAGAAGCAATGTGTGTAATTTCCAGGTGGAAGCTTTGAGAGACAGCATGTGCTCGGCCAAGCTGCTGTGTCCCTCTACCTCAGCCTGGGCCTGGGCACAAAGATGACAATGTGGAACAGAGGCTCAGCCAACCCATGAAGGACCAGTAACCCGAGGGAGGCAGAAACCTGTGCGTTTTCTGTTCACGACATTTTGGGGTTGTTACTGCAGCGTAACCCAGCCTACCCTGACTAATACACTAGACCTCATTTAATGGATGTGAAAACTGAGGCTCAGAGAAGTAAAGCACCTTTCGTAAAACCACACAGTTACTGATGTAGAAATGTTTGTACAGGCCTAGGGGACACAGGAAGCCCTGCCACCGTCCCTTCGGCTCTGAGGAATTACGATCCCCCTCCAAGCCAACTGACTTGGGCTTTCAATGAAGTCTCATCACCATGCTCCCAGTTGGAAAACTCCAGAACCAGCAAAACAGAGATATCTACTGGTCACCTGTGGACCTCAGAGACCAACAGGCCACCCCAAGACACAGTAAAGTTCACAGAGACCAAGTTCCCCAAACCAAACCTCAAGAAGTGAGATTACGGATGTGTGAGAACACGTCCACTGCAGTAGAACAGACCACCACAAGAAGACGGAGGAAAGCGTGGAGGGAAATAAAATAGAAGTATTATTGAAGAACAGAACGCAGTGAGTCGGTAAGCAGAAAGTCTCACCATAGAATTTCTGCGTAATAAGTTTCTATACAATCAATTATTTCTATATAATCAATTAAAGGGAAGCAGTAATTTTAGGTCAGATGCCTCACGACCACAGAGTGAAACAAATCAGTTGTAAGACTCGCTTTGTACACAAAATAACCCGTGACGGCTCAGAAGCACAGCTACTCCGGCATTCAGGCCTGCGAGACCTCTCTCCCGTGGGGCTCTTCCAGAGGACAGGCGTGTGATGTAGGGGGCGTCTCCAGCAATATCCCTGTGGTCAGCAGCCTCTAAAATAAGTCCCAGTGGTCCCTGCCTGCTGGTCCTCACATCCTGTGTCACCCCTTGAGGTGGGCTGGCCTAGCGACTTGCCTCTGATGAACAGGTTACGGTGGAAGTCACGGGATGCCACTTCCGAGATGAGATCATAAGAGACTTTGACTCCGGTTGGCTGGACTCTCTCTTTTGCTTTGTCGGCTTCCTCG
>NW_012148285.1:9422031-9437223 GCF_000956105.1 Propithecus coquereli | reverse complement strand
AAAATAGAAGTATTATTGAAGAACAGAACGCAGTGAGTCGGTAAGCAGAAAGTCTCACCATAAAATTTCTGCGTAATAAGTTTCTGTACAATCAATTATTTCTATATAATCAATTAAAGGGAAGCAGTAATTTTAGGTCAGATGCCTCACGACCACAGAGTGAAACAAATCAGTTGTGAGACTCGCTTTGTACACAAAATAACCAGTGACTGCTCAGAAGCACAGCTACTCCGGCATTCAGGCCTGCGAGACCTCTCTCCCGTGGGGCTCTTCCAGAGGACAGGCGTGTGATGTAGGGGGCATCTCCAGCAATATCCCTGTGGTCAGCAGCCTCTAAAATAAGTCCCAGCGGTCCCTGCCTGCTGGTCCTCACATCCTGTGTCACCCCTTGAGGTGGGCTGGCCTAGCGACTTGTCTCTGATGAACAGGTTATGGTGGAAGTCACGGGATGCCACTTCCGAGATGAGATCATAAGAGACTTTGACTCCGGTTGGCTGGACTCTCTCTTTTGCTTTGTCGGCTTCCTCGCCATGACGAAACACATGTTGGAGAGGCCCAGAGAGGCAAGACACTGAGGGTGACCTCCAGCCATCAGCCCGGGAGGAACTGAGGCCCTTAGTCCCACAACTGAAATCCAGTCAAACACACGGGTGAGCTGGGAAGCAGATCCTTCCCCCTTCGAGCCCCGAGACGTCTGCGGCCCAGACCGATGCCCTGATCGCAGCCTAGGAGACCCCAAGAGGGAATCAGCTGAGCTGCGTCGGGATCCGAGACTCCCAGAAACTGGGAGAAGTTAAGTGTTGTCATTTCCGAATGTTGTTCCTGAGTGTTGGGACAATTTGTTACATAGAGATAGATAAACTAGTACAGTCGCTAAATAAACAGCAAATTTTGTTTAGCTATTTCTGTCACTTAGTGAATCATTGTCATAAAGCCAAATCAATCCCGATAAGTCTATGGGGGACCAAAATAATGGGGCCTAAAACTTGGATCCTGTGATAGAATCCAGGAGCCCTTCACAGGCATCATCATGATTCTCCCCACACTCACATACCGCTCGTACTGTTGTTTTTAAAATCCACTCATTTTTTTTACTTACAAAATTCGCTTTAAAAGTGTGTATCATTCCAGCAAATCGAAAGCCAGCATCACAGAAAGCAACTAAATCCAATGACAGCAAAATTTCATTAAATTCTAGGTGATGACCAAGCACACTGGCTGACACCCGTAATCCCAGCACTTTAGGAGGCAGAAGTGGGAGGATGGCTTGAGGCTAGGAGTTTGAGACCAGTCTGGGCAACACAGCAAGACCCCACCTCTACAAAATGTTTTTAAAAAATCAGTAAGGCACAGTGGCACACACCTGTAGTTCCAGCTACTCAAGAGGCTGAGATGGGGGGCCACTTGAGCCCAGGAATTCGAGGCTGCAGTGAGCTATGATCACACCCCTGCATTCTAGCCCAGGCAATGGAGCCAGACCCTGTCTCTAAAAACAAAAATTAAATTAAGAAGAATTCTAGATGATAGTGGTTGTCAACCCCAGCTGCATCAGTGTCACCTAAAACCACTAGGGATGCCCAAGCCTCACTGGAGAGATCCTCCTTCTGATCTGGAGTTGAGCCCTGGCATCAAGACATCTAGAAGTTCTACATGCAGCCTTCTGCGACCAAGTCTGAGAAGCTCTGAACTTCTCAGTGGCCAACCAGCACCCTGACCCTGAGGCCCACACTCACTTTGTCAGGGAGTTCAGAAGTGTTAAAAACAAGCCAGCACCAAGCGGAGGCCACTCCAGCATCGCCAAAACAAACTGAAAAAAGAAGCAACCTTCCCCTCCTGAGCGGAGTCCATGTTACGTAACACCTGAGTCCTGAGCCATCTGACATCATCCTGCCTGCCACCAGGGCGACATGCATCACCCTCCAGAAAACATGAGCCCAAGGGGCGGACAGAAACATCTCTCCGGGCGTTCCTCTGTGGGATTGATCTCTTAGGATAAGAGACTCTGAGCAATCGTCACTTAGAGGTTACGGTCTCTGGCAAGGGCCTGGATTCAGTCATCACAGCTCAGGTCACATGGGGTCTCCTCCACCAGGCTGCAGATGGCACAGGTCCGGGTGACAAGGACCAAGGCTTGCTCTTGGCATTACTGGGGCCCAGGCCAGTGCCTGACACAGGGAAGATGCTGTTAGCACCCAGTGAATAAATAAACGAGGCGTCATCCAAACTTGATCTTGGGGAATGGGCCAGACTCAGACCCCCATCTGGAGGGGAAGGCCCGGGGCAGAGGGGACAAGCCTCTGCCAGCAGCCCTTGTTCCTCCATAAGCATCTTCTCCAATTAAGCTCTGGCTCTTTCCACCAGCCACTGCCAAAGGCACCAGTGCTCTCTGTGACTGATGGATGATTTCATACCCCAAATGGAAACAGTTTAAACGGAGACATCAGGAAAAATCAGGGGCAGATGACATTACGATAGCTCCTTACACTTGACAGCAAGTAACAAATGAAAACAGCAGTGCTGACCATCTTGAGACAGATAAATTCACAGTCCCTTGTTGATGTGTGGCATAGAGTGTTCAGTTTCACTCAAATTTACCAAGTATTTCCTGAACATCCATCGTCAGGACATTATGGTGAGAAGTGGGAACTAATATTCATTCAACAAACACTTCATACTCTATACCAGGCAGTGGGGACACAGCCAAGTATAAAATGGACAAAGGGGAGATAGCAAATAAACGACTCCATGCCAAGTGGTGATACGTGCTAGAGAGAAAAATAAAGCACAATGCGAGTGCTGTCGTTCAGAGTTATGCAGGGTGATATTTTACCCCCCACTCTGGTTGACTTAGAGATGCCATCTGATTTAATTTAAGCCTCATACAACTCTCTGTGGTGGGCATTCCTAGCCCCATTTAAAGATGAGGACATGAAGACTGAAAAAGGAAGACATCTACCAGCTCCATCACTCACTAGTCACGGGGACTTGGGGACATTTCCTATCTTGCCTGTCACTTAGTTTCCTCATCTCTAAAATGGAGACAGGAGTACTACCTCATGGACTTGCTACTACACGTATACACTTGGAATCGGATTTGGTATATAACAAGTACTCATTAAATGTTCCTTGTTGTAGGTAGGAGTGCGAATGCCACTCTCGCTTTTAAGGACTTCATTATCTCATGAGGAAGCCATGAAACTAGGGGATGCAAATATTATGAACTCACTGTGTTGATTCATCCCCGCATTCCTCTGCCTAACAGGCCTTTCCTCCTGACCAACTTCTACTCATCCTTCAAAACTCACGTCAAACTCTCTTCAAAGCCTTCCGGGACATATCCCAGCAGTTAGATATGTCACTGTGGCATCATTATACCTGATATGTGTTTTGCTCATTCATTCATTCATTCAACAAATATGTATCAAGAGCCCACCAACCACCAGACCCTCATACTCCATGGCAATTATGTGTTAACGTGTCAGTGTCCTCCACTGGACAACAAACATCTTGGGGATCAAGAAAATTAGCTGGATATAGGTCAACAGAAAAATTAACTAATGAATAAACAAAGAACAACATAAGAAGAGTAGACAGTCGGGTGCAGTGGCTCACAGCTGTAATCCCAGCACTTTGGGAAGCTGAGGAGGGAGGACTGCTTGAGGCCAGGAGTTCGACACCAGCCTAGGCAACAGAGCAAGACCCCATCTCTACAAAAAAATGCAAAAATTAGCCAGGTGTGGTGGAGCAAGCCTGTAGTCCCAGCTACTCAGGAGGCAGAGGTGGGAGGATCGTGTGAGCCCAGGAGTGTTTGAGCTGACAGTGAGCTACGATAGCACCACTGCACTCCAGGCTGGGCGACAGAGCAAGATCCTCTCTCTAAAAAAAAGAAAAAAGTAGACAAAATGAGTGATCCAGAAGAAAAAAAAAGGATTACTCGATGTTGACAAGGCCACTAAGGGCTTTTTCAAGTAATGAACTAGACCTCAAGGGATCAGAAGATCAGGAAGAGTGTGAAAGAAGGAGAAGCCAACACATATTCAGAATGCAAAGTCTCAAAACAATCTGTAAAGTATACATGATCTCATTTGTGTTAAAAATAGGTAAGTGCATTATGTATGTATATATATGCCTGTCTATATGTAAACGCACAAAAAATATCTGGAAGGATATATACCCAACTCTTCACGGCAGGAACTCTGGGAGAGGGACACTTGTTCTTGTACTCTATATAGTCGTGCATTATTTAAGTTCTTTCAAAATGTATTTTTATATTATTTATATAATTTAGAAAAAAATTTTAAAGCATGTCTGTAAAAGACAAAAGGTGGAAAAGCAAAGCACTGCAGGGAGAAGGAACAGCAGGAACAAGCACTAAGGCGCAGGCCTCGGCAGGAAAGAGCCAACGACGAGAGACCAGAGCAAAGGCGACAGGTCCTGCTTTGGCATCTGCCAGGTTATTTTTAAAACAAAGCTAAAAATAATCTGCACCGCACCAAGGCACCGGTGGCAACAATTGGCTGCGGGCTCTGCTCTAAAAGGGCAGGGTGGTGACTCCTGCCGGCCAAGGCAATGACACTCCTGGAAAGCATAAAGAGAAGAAAGGCACTTCCTCAGCAAGAAATAAAAATCCAAGGGGGACCTGAAGTTCTTTATCAGAAGCCTTGGCCATGTCAGATCTCAAACGCCTGGCTGGCAGTGTCAGTCGCGTCGCAAACCACAGCCGCCCACTTTGGCGTGGACAAAGCCCCCCGTTTTGGGGTATCTGGGAGAACAACCTTCAAACTCTGGATGACAAAATCATCTTGCTCAGAGACCAGAGCAGCAGCTCCGCAGCTCTTGGAGGCAAGAAGCTCGGAAGCGCTGGAAGGTGGGCAATACCAAGATGGCGCCCATGCAATTTCCAAAAGAACAGTCAAAGGGAGCCAATGGTTTGGCTTTTCGCAACTAAATCAAGGATCCCTATACCAAAATATATCTGTTCCCATCTAACCACATAAGCTGATGGTCTCCCAGAAAAGAGACGGCAACGTATCTAGGCACAATCTGCTCTGGATCCCACAGACCAGCTGGCCAGGGAACCAAACTCCATGAGGCATACAGCAAAAACAGCATTGATTTTTACTGACGATTATATAAATTCACTTTGAGGAGATGGGGGAACCTCCCAGAACAAGCTGTACGATGCCCTCGTCACTGCCCAGAGTTAAAACTGCTACTGCCCAGCCCAGCGTGCCCAAGGGAGTGATGGTCAGGAGAGGAGGAAGCAGAGATCAGAGACGGGCATTTATTTTTTGAGAAAGATTTTCTTTTTAATAGAAAGATGTCTTTAAAAAACAAAAACAGAAAGTCATATGCAACTGGTGAGGAAGGTATGACTAATCAGAAGAGAACTCTCAACACAGAGAAAGAAATTTATTAAATTAAGGAATAAGTATATATAGAGGGTTTGTATAATCATGTGGTTATTATGTATCCTTGGAAATAACTGTGTGTGTTGATTTAGCAGAAGCAGAATAAATTAAATTAGGATTTAGATGGCTATGTCTTGGTCAGTAAGATTTACAAGGCATAGTTGAGACAGAACAGAAGAGGCTGGAAGATTCCACAGTTCTAGGATGAGAAAAATGAAACGGTCAAGGCCAGTGCCACAGCCTGACCATGGGGAGAGGACCCGGCCCAGACCAGCCTCTTACGAGTCCGTGTCGTTGCCTCAAGCACAGGACCCCCTTTCTCGTGCTCGTGACACCATATTGAAACAACTACATGCCAACAATGTGCAATGACACGCACACTGGGCAGGGGCAAAGCAACCCGGGGTCTGGAGTTTGCTCCCTGGGGGAAGGACAGAGTCTGGGTGCAGTTCCCACAGAGGACAACCCTGAGATCTGAGTGGACTTGTTAATACTCCTTAAATAACTAAGAGTGGGCCTTGCTTGTACCAATAACGAGTGTATGTCATGAGCTCACGATTTTCATTAATCCAAATCTGTGCACCCGGGTCACATGAAATCCGAAGAATGAGCTCATTTCGGGAAGGACTTCGGTGGTGAATAAAAGGAGAACGGGGGCCTGTGAGCCCCAAGAGCATCTCCGCCGTTGCCACCTGTCATTTCTGCCATGGACAGGGCTGTGAGCAGCATTCGCACACCTACGCTGGGGAGGAGAGGAGACATCACAGGGAGGGGTCAGGAGTCCCCTCCTAATCCAGCAGCGTCAGGAAAAATCTCGGCATTATGTGGTCAGGACCTCTGTTTTCATGCCAAATCCCAGTGAAGCCAAACCAGAGAGAGACATAAGTCACACAAAACGTATTCCAGACTCTGCACTCGTCAAGGGTAGGGACTGTATCGTCCACGCCTGCTCCGTGTCTGCGGTGTGCCTCGCACTCCGTGTAAAGCAGCCACACAAAACACAAGTGACTGACAGGCAACATAAGCAGAAAATTCCTCCCTCAACTCACAGCTGAAGTCATTATGTGGCACGAAGTTTATAAATCTTGATTATTTTGTACCTTGCCAATGCTTCCTATTTGCATCAATATGGGACCAGCTTTGAAGCAAAGCTTGCACACGCTGCATTTGCCAACAGACACAAAACCCTCATCTTAATGGAAACGTTCTTTCAAAGTTCCACACCATAAGCCTTGGGTAGCCAGGCTCCGCCACCCAAACCCTAAACCCAGCTCCACAGGGCTCCCCATGGAAACCTACTACCTGTGGCCATGAACGCACCAGGCAAAAGGGCAAGAGTTCGCACAGGCACAGCAGGGAGAGAACTGAGATTCAATCACCCCCCCACGCCCAGGTCCAGGGAGCGTCTGCATGAACATCAAGGAGTCTGTGATCACTTGAGCAATTGCCCATTAACAGAAAAACACTGCTGGGCCCAAAAAGGGGCTTTTATTCTCTGGCACAGAGAGGTTTAAAGTGGGTTCTGCAAGCATCTTTCCAAATGGTTTTGTGTCAAAAACTAATATTTCTGAGTTAAGCCTCTATGTGAGATATATTTTTAGTAGCCTCTCTTAAATGGCACTTTTAAAAATAATCTCCTTCAAGGCAGCAGACGATTAAAACAGGGATGTCCAAGTGCCGAATTATAAAGCCTCTCATAATTTGGAACGCCATGTTTAGTGCTGCTGTGGGACCGTAGACAATTCGGTACTTGATCACTAGATATTCGGCAAGTGCCACCCAGCTGAAAAACATATTTCCTATTAAGCTCCCCTACTTAAATAGCATCAGCCCTCAAATGAGATCACTCCCTCTGAAGGCCTTAAAGATACCAAGAAAGGCCCAGGAAGCATTTTATCTTAAAGTGAACCTTATTACAAAACTTGGGATGGGTTTTTTCCATCTCCCTCATCCCTGGATTTTAAATCACTCGTCTTTCGTTTGCACCGGCTCACCATTTCGACAGGGGAGGCAAGGTGTCCCACGGAAACCCCAGGCAGCCCACGGAGAACTAACAGAAAGTCGTGATCCAGAGGAACGAGAAGGTATCTTTCTTTCTGATCTTTCTGGTTAACACAGAGTCACCCCTCTGATACTGGTCAGATGTCCACGTCACGTGCTCCATGAGCGATTATGAGCGCCGCGCTCTGAGAAGAGGGAAATGAAGACACAGTCCCTGTCCAGGGAAGCTTTTGGTCCACCAGGGAAAAGAGAAGAGTCCACACAAAGTGATAACGCAGAGTGACAAGTGCCGCAGCACAAAGCGCCACAGAAGCACGGGTCGGGGCGGCGGCTGCGCAGGGGGGAAGCGGCAGGAGGGCAGAGTGTGCGAAGGTGTGCGTGGAAGCTGATTCTACCCAGCCCACTTCACGGGGACCCCGCGCGCAACACTGAAGTCTCAGATGATAAAGCAGAGACGTGAGGCATTTGCAGTTTTTCAGGGCAATTGCAACGAACAGCAATTATCATCACACCACAGAGCAACGTAAATGTTTATTAAACTCGAGACAACGGGAGGGGGAAGGCGAGGGAGAGACAGACAGGGACGGCCATGGAGAAAGAGACTCAGGCATGGGGGTACGGACAGGCAGAGGGCCAGAGACAGACAGACACACACCGGGGAAATGAGAGAGAGGCAGAGGCAGAGGGACACAAAGTAAGAAACCAGCAGAGAGAGAGACAAAGGGACAGACGGGGGGAGACAGAGGCAGACACAGAAAGAGGAACAAAAAGACAGAAGCACACAGGGACAAAAGAAGAAACAGAGAGAGGGACAAAAACAGGGAAACAGAGTGAGAGAGAACAGAGAACACAAGAAAGAACCAGAACAAGCCGCTCCCTGGCAGCCAAGGTCGAAAGGGCCCAACGCGCCTGGGAAACACAGCGCTGTTCACACCGAGACCGGGCCGGGCTGGTCAGCGGGCAGGAGGCCAGTCGGCCCCACACCGAGCGCCGCGGCCTGCCGCTCACACCCGTGCACCCACGGCGCCGCCTCTCCTCCAGACCCCACGCCAGGGCGGGATCGGGAGGCAAAGCAGGCTGGGATGACCCCCCGCTGGCTGTGCACTGCTATCTAACAGGACGTGCAGCTGCCCCAGCTTTCCCCAACGTGCTCCTCGGAAAACAGTTCTGAGAGCATCTTCTCAGAAAAGACATTCCTGGGGAAGTCATTTTGGAAAATGCTGGCATATCCACCCCCCTTGAAGAGGCATGAGGCACCCTCTAGCACGACCCCTGTGGGAAGCCCTACAGTAAAGATGACTATTGAACTATCTTTAATCCAACACTTTCCAAGCTTCTTCCATCATAAAACCCCACCACCCCCCTTTTTAAAAATATACGAACCGACTACGTGTACCCCTCTGAATCACACTGTTCTGCTTTTGGGAATCTGCCTTCTCCAGGTTCCAAGTTTCCAAAGAGCCCTCTGACATCCAAAGTCATCAGTATGCTGCTTTAAAAAAAAAATTTTAAAAGCTTCTGATGTACAAAGTGAGAAGGAGAAACAAGAAAGGGAGAGATTTTTTGCAGATAGGGAACAGGAATGTTGAGAGCTTCACCACAGAAGCATCTGAATTTTTAAAACTACTCAGAGTGCTGTGCCTGAGCACAAGAGACAATAAATTTTGCTCAAATTGGTGGGGGGAAAAAAAGAAAAACAAAAAAAGAGAAAGCAGCACAGTGGTACGGAATAAGAGAACCCCGGGTTTGCGTTCAGGTACTGCCGTGAAGCTGGGTGCTTTTGGGTGAGTCATGAAATCTCTCCATACCTCAGTTTGCTTAGCTGAAAAATGGACCTAATAAGTAAAGTATACAGGACTGTTCGGAGGGTAAAAGTATAAAAATGTTCGTCAAACACCAAGCACACAGCAAAGGGAGACCAAAGGGTGGTCCCCTCACCAAACAGACGAGGGAGGGGACAGGTGGGGAGTGGGGACAGGCCAACAGGACGGATGCTTTGAGTCAGGGCAGCGACCCCACAGACCTCACGTCACACCAAGCCAGGCCATCGTTTCTGCGTAAGTGGAGGCAAACAGAAATGGGACTTGGAACAGAGAAACAGAGCCCCGCCAAAGGGCCAGAGAAAAGGGGAATCCAGCTTGTATCATACGAAGTGAGCCCATGTCCACCTCCCGCACGGGAACAAGCCGCATTGAACGAGTCGCTTCGCCTTTGGCTTTCGCTGCGCTGTGACTTTAATCGACCTCTACGCTTCGCAGTCTTACAAGGTTCTATTTCCCTGTCTCCATCTATTATTGAAACTAGAAGCTGTTCTCCCAGAGTGTAATCAAATCCTGCTAAAAGGCAAAAAAAACTCCAGTATTCATTCACATCTTATACCAGAAGAAAAGAAAAATAATGAGAAGAGAGTCCTAAAAATACTTACGGGCAAAAAAAGAAAATGGAAAAAATTCAACCCTTAATCCCAAACTCCTTCTCCTTCAAATGAGTGACTTAGCTTAACAGTATTCACAGTAATACAGGTTGACGATCCGAATGGCCAGCTCTTCCCAATGTAAAAATCCGAAATCCAAACGCTCCAAAGAGCATCTCCTTTAAACAACATGTCAGCACTCAAAAAGTCTTCGATTTTGGTGCATTTCAGATTTCAGATTTTTAGATAAGAGATGCTCAACTGGTAAGTATAATGCAAATGTTCCGAAATCCAAATGTGCATGGATTTCTCCCACAAACAAGCAGGCAATCAATCGATTCTGTAGCACAGCGGTCCCCAACCTTTTTGGCAACGGGGACTGGTTTCACAGAAAACAATTTTTCCACAGACTGGGGCGGGGGGTAGAGATGGTTCCAGGATGATTCGAGTGCATTACATTTATTGTGTCTTTATTTCTATTATTATTACATTGGAGTATATAATGAAATAATCATACAACTCACCATAATGCAGAACCAGTGGGAGCCCTGAGCTTATCTTCCCACAACTAGAATCTAGCTTAATTGTCACTTGCCACTCACTGATAGGGTTTCGATATGAGTCTGCAAGCAATTGATTTATTATGGTCTCTGTGCAGTCAAACCTCTCTGCTAATGCTAATTTGTATTTGCTAATGTGTATTTGCAGCCGCTCCCCAGCACTAGCATCACCGCCTCAGCTCCACCTCAGATCATCAGGCATTAGATTCTCATAAGGAGCTGCAACCTAGATCCCTCGCATGCACAGTTTACAGCAGGGTTCACGCTCCTGTGAGAATCTAATGCCGCCACTGATCTGACAGGAGGTGGAGCTCAGACGGTGATGCAAGGCATCGGGAGCGGCTGTAAATATAGATGAAGCTTCGTGTCGCTCACCTGCAGCTCACCTCCTGCTATATGGCCTGGTTCCTAATAGGCCACAGACAGGTAACTGGTCTGTGGCCTGGGGGCTGGGGACTGCAGCTGTAGCTGACACCAGCTGGCTGTCCTCCTATTCAATTCCAACACCATCTGCCTGGAGAGGGCATCAGATCCCACAGGGTGAGGGCTCAGTTTTACAAGACCACCCCCCCCACTTGTGATGCCAATCAATGAAAAGCCCCAGGTTGTTTTACCTGTGTTTTACCTGTACTTCTGACCGAACAGCTTTAAATGGGGGATCTCGTGACACCCTCCTTGGGTTCGATTAATTTGCTAAAGCAACTCACAGAACTCAAGGAAACATTTACCTAGGTCTTCTGGTTTATTATAAAGGATATTACAAAGGACACAGATGAAGAGATGCATAGGCCAAGGTATGAGAAGGGGCGTGGAGCTTTCATGCCCTCTCCGGGTATTTCACCTTCCAGAAACCTCCACATGTTCACTATCCAGAAGTTCCCCGAACCCCATCCTCTTGGGCCTTTCATGGAGACTTCACAGGATAGGCATGACTGAAACATGGACAACCATGTAGAAACGTGACTGGACAGAAAGGGTGTGACCTAACACTGATCGACTGAGTGGGGAAACCCAGCAAGGCCTGTCTGTTCAGATCCTTCTTGGCCTCTGTGTGCAGCGTCCTGCCTCCAGGGCACGGGGCAAGACCCTCTCTGAAATGGGGGTCTCGTGACCTACAATCAGACAAGGTAGGTCATGAAAAGGCGGAGTCCTGCCCTGGGGAGAAAAAAGAAGCAGGTGAAAGAAGGGCACGAAAAGGACAGGAAAAGGCCAGGGGGCGTCTGTTTTCTGAGTCTGCTTCTGAGTCCTAAAGCGCCCAACATTGTAACGAAAGACTGGAGCGAGGGCTGTGGGAGTCATAAGCCAGGAACCACGGATGAAAACCTATATAAATGCATCACGACATCACAGCAGGGGTGTGACCATGCTAGCAGGAACTCTCGCACACTGACAGAGGGGTCGTAAATAGGAACTTTTACTTTATGTGGCAACTCAGTAAAGTTGAAGACGCCATACGCTAAAACTCGGCAACTTCACACTTCCACGCTGACCTTAAGGAAACGTTTATGTAATGGACCTCGGAACTGATCACGGATGGCTGCTAACATCACAGAGAGAGACAGCAGACACCATGGGTCTCCTGACAGAAAACACCACCCCGACAACGGAGTCACGTCACCAGCAAAACTAGACCCGAGGCCGGGTGCAGTGGCTCACGCCTGTAATCCTAGCACTCTGGGAGGCTGAGGCAGGCGGATTGTTTGAGCTCAGGAGTTCGAGACCAGCCTGAGCAAGAGCGAGACCCCGTCTCTACTAAAAATAGAAAGAAATTAGCTGGACAACTAAAAATATATGGAAAAAATTAGCCGGGCATGGTGGCGCATGCCTGTAGTCCCAGCTACTCGGGAAGCTGAGGCAGAAGGATCGCTTGAGCCCAGGAGTTTGAGGTTGCTGTGAGCTAGGCCGACGCCACGGCACTCACTCTAGCCTGGGCAAAAGAGTGAGACTCTGTCTCAAAAAAAAAAAAAAACTAGACCTGAATCCAACTCTCTAGATCCAGAAGCCAATTTAAGGAAATACAGGAAATGGCGGAGCACATCAGATAACACTACAGAAACACAATCTGCAAAATTCAAGTGGTGAAAAACTTCATAAGCCAAACTCTGGGTCTTTAATAAATAAAGTGTAAGAAAATGAGAGAGATGAGGGAGGACTCTATAGATGAAAAGAAATGTAAGATAGAAAAGTCAAATTCATGGAGACAGAAAGTCTTCATAGAACAGTGGTTTCCAAGGCAGGGAGGACTCGGGAGTCAGCATTTAACGGGGATGGAGTTTCAGGTGGGGAAGGGAACAAGTTCTGCAGATGGATGCTCGTGACAGTTGCACAACACGTGAATGGACATGATGCCACTGAACTGTACACTTAAAGACAGTTAAAATGGTTTAATTATATATATGTATTACCATAATTTTTTAGGTTTAAAGAAGAAAAAACATAGAGACACGCCAGCCAGTTATAATGTGTGGATCTCATGGATCCTGAATCAAAAAAACTATAAAAAGTTAGGAGACAATTAGAAACTTGAACACTGATATTTGATGATATAAAGGGATTATTGGTAATGGGGGCGATAATGATATTGTATTTATGTTTTCTTATTTTTAGAGATAAATACTAAGATGTCTATAGATGAAATAACATACAGTGTTTGAGTCAAATGATACAGAAAGGAGAAAGCAGATACAGATAAATTGAAACAAGATTGGCCACGAGTGGTTCAACTTGACAATGGACGCGTAAGAACACATTATACTTATCTGCCTAACCTTTGGGTACTTAACATTTTACATAATAATGAAGTCTTAAAATGAAGAAGTTACTATACTCACGCACAAAAGGACAAGTGTTAGATGCTCAAAGCATCATGGCTTATAATAGCAAAACACTAGAAACATCTTAAATGTCTACAAACACAAGAAAGAATCGAAAATATTGTGGTATTTCGTTCAACATAGAACCACAGAGCTAAGAAAGTGAGTGAACTCGATCAGTGGGTCTCGACCAGGGATGATTTCACCTAGCTCTGAAAACCAAGCAACATTTGGCCTTGTCCAGAAACATTTGTGGTTGTCACATCTGGGGCGGGTGTGTAAAGCAACTGGCCTATAGTAGGTAGAAAGCAGGGACGTTGATAAACATCCCACAATGCTCAGAACAGCCACCACAACAAAGAATTACACAACCCAAAATATCAACAGTGCCATGGCTGAAAAACCCTGTACCATCTATGTGGGATACTCCTCAAGCCGTAACACTGAATTAAAAACAAGCGGCAAACAGATATATACAAGTAATGTCATGCAGGTAAAAGTTACGGACTCAAAACCAAGCCTGTTTATTGCTCATATAAATTTAACCACACAGTGAAATACGAAAATCTGGAGGGGAGGCTACGTGCCAACTTCAGAATATGGATTACTAGAGGGAGAACCACGAAATGTCACTTGGCAGAATTTGTAACATTTTGTTTCTTCTGCCCCCTCCCACCTTGAAAAAAGCAAACGCGGCAGAGGTTAACGTAGGTAAATCAGGTCAGCGGGGACACAGATGCTCACTCTTTTAATCCCGGTGCTTCTCCTTGCCCTGGACATCACTAACAGTGACCCAGCTAAGCAGCGGGGCTGTGGGCAGCAGAGGCTGCGTGGGCAGGGAGGAGGCGGCAAGGCCGAGGCCTTCCTGTAGGACACTTACCGGCCCCCGGAGATCGATGAGCTCCTGCCTCATCTGGGACACGAGGGCCTCCTTGGCCACCAGGGCCCTGTGCAGGCGCTCGTTGAACTCGATCAGCTCGCCGTGCATCTCCGCCACCTGGAACAAAAGTACCACAGCGTGAGGGGTGGAGGCAGACCCGCCCCAGTGACTTGTCCAGCCTTCCCTGACCCTCTTTCCTGCCGCGTGTCAGCAAGGCACGGGCAGGCTGCTGGGGTTAGAGCCGACAACACTGCTTACCTATGAGCCAAGCAAATCCACCCATACGTTGAATTCGTTTTGACTTGCTTGGCTTTAAGATTTCAGAGTCAACAAGCCACAGTGTATGGTCAGAGTAGGAATGTATCAGATCATGTTTAGACCTCAGGCTTTGAATCTTGATAAATGAACACTTTCCTAGAAAAGGTTTTCTTTCTGATCGAGTTGCGCCTGTCAAGAATTTCCCTGCTAATAGCACCATGAAAATAACTCTGACCGTTCTGTTCATCAGGTCCTTGGTCCTGAAAACCAAGAAAACAGAACCAGAGCCTTATCAAGGCTAGTGACAGTGGTGACAGACAAAACCACAGCATCTCAAGTACCCTTCACTGTTCAGGATAAACGCCTCCCATGCCCTCTGCATAGCTGCATCACACCAGTGCTCTGAGGCAGACGTTATTATACCCACTTTGCAGAAAGAAAAACAGCATGTTAGAATTTAAGGAGCTTGCTCAGGGTTATACCACGAACAACGCACAGACCCTGGAGCCCTGGCCACGTGCTGGGATCCTCCCATTCCACTGTGCCCAGATGCAACCCATTCAGGCCTACGGTGAGCCGCTGGATTTTTCCAAATCGGATTATGCAATACTCACAGCTGATCCTGATTAAATTTTAAAAATGGATGTGGCTACAGGTAGTCTATAACCAGCATACAGACTATTCAACTGTAACTTATTTAAACAATTTAGAGAAATGTGAGATCCGCTATATCCTCCAAGAACCCTGAATGAAGAATCTTGTAAGCATCTTAAAGAGAAGCCCCCAGAATGTGAGGTCAGGCAGACCCTCACCCTGCCTAACCCTCTGTCCTTCCTGAGCGATGGCCCTATAGTCT
>NW_012148285.1:9418288-9421001 GCF_000956105.1 Propithecus coquereli | reverse complement strand
CCATTGTGCAATCAACGCGAAGTCACTGGGCGCCTCACTGTCATCGGGATGCTGCCATTAGCTGGCTCTGTGAGTCCCTGTGCAAACAGGACCCTCCTTGTCCCCGAAGTGCTGACCTCCTTCAAACCAGTGTGAAATACTAAGTGAAAATGGCACAAAAGACACGACCAGAACTATGCAATTAAGAAAGGGAGCATAAGTCGCTGTGCCTTTTCACCAGCTTTTTTCCTTGTACACACCTAAAATTAATATTCCCCAGGTGCTTTATTCCTTTTGGATCAGAAAAGCTTAAGCTGATCTTCTTCTGGCCTTTAACAAACAAATACAGTATCACTAGTAATGCCCACGCCGATCCTCCACGCAGAAATCACACAAACCCCCGCCCATTCACGCCACAGCAAGCAGGAAATACACGGCTGCCAATATTGCTGCTAAATACCTGCTAACGTGCCCCCACGAAATGCAAGCTTTAAATAAATGCCACTGTCATTTCCAAAGCAAAGCAGGGTTTTGTGTTTTGTCTTTGTGTTGCAGTGGCAGCCAGAGTGCTACAGCAGTTTTCCATAAATGCATAAAACATGGCAAAATCCCAGCTTCAACTAGTGTTTACCAAGAGCTGTCAAAACCCTGGTTCTCTTCTGCAGCCGGAAGAGCAGGACTTGACCACATCAGACAAACTTTTCATTTCACTAAGGAATGGAAAAAAACATCTCATCGAACTGAGGAGATAAAATTTGATCAGAATTTCCAGCAACCATTAAAACCATGATGTTCATTGTTACTAAGCTAGCCTCTGAAACTGAGTTTTTATACTACACGTCCCTACCTACAGCCATCGATATAAATGGCTTTCATCTTGCATAAACCAGACTGAGCTTACTGTTCCTTGAATAACCATTTCCAAACTTCAGTATAACTAGAAATAAATTCAAGACTCAGAAAGAGCCTCGGAAGAGGAATGTGAGATCACAAACAGTTCCCATTATCATAAAAATAACAATAGGCTGCACAACCACAGCCTCTTAGAATTTTTATTAGGCTCTGAGGGAACTCACAGGTCTCATCTGACCTTCTTATTTTCAACAGCCGCCGAGAATCGCAGGGAATAGGATATGGAGAGAATAGCTGCCTTTCGCTCCACTGTCCCCCCAGGTAGGCAGAGGTGATCTTCTCAGAGTAACGTCTGATATTGCCACCTGCTGTTTAATACCGTCCATGCTTCCACTGCCCTAAGGATAAAATCCAAACTCCTTCTAGATGTGGCCCCAGCCTCCCTCCCCAAACCCATCTCTCCCGCTCAGTGTCTCACTAGTGTCACTCAGCCCCCACGGGCCTTCTCTGTTCCATAAACACATTGAGTTCTGGGATGTCCCCTACAGACAAAGAGGAGGAGGGTGTGTCCAGCAGGAAAACCGCAGGTGCAAAGGCTGGCTCCTGAGGTTGGTGGGGAGAGGCCGAGACAGCTGGTCAGGCCTCAGCTTTGGTGCCAGATAGGTTCGGGCTTGATCAGTTACTGACCGTGTGCTCCAGCACAAGCCCAAGGCTGCTCAGCTACAAGATGGGCATTAAAAACCACAACCACATCACCAGGTCACTGTGAGGATGACAAGAGAGGCTGCACTTATGCTCAGCAGCATATCTGGGGCAGGGTGAGCGCTCAATGAGTGAGAGAGCTGGTTTTGTGTGCTGGGTGGCACGGAAGGAGACACAAGGGAAGCAGTGCATAGGTAGCCTCCCGAGGCCAGACAGAAAAGGGCCTCAGTGCAGACTGCTGTGGGGAGACATTGTCGCCCAAAGTGAGCACATCAGAGTTGCTGACCATCTGCCGGGCATGTGCTAGGTTCTGGGGGAGGGGGAGGGCACAGAAGTCACACAGTTCAAATCCTTTGACACTTGGTAAATTATGATAGAACATGGAGAGAAGATGGGGTGTCAGGGAAGGCCTCATGCAAGACACAACATTCAGGAGTCACCTATCTAACGGGCCCCGGCACGTGCGAGACAGCCTCCTATGGCAGATCCATGCCCTAATCCCTCCTGGGCTTGCCACGTCCGCACGCCACCAATGCTCAGAGCCAGTGTGAGAATCTCGAGTGTTTCTTTCTATCCTCAGTTGTTACGGACCATGAAAATCAATCTGAAGGCACTTAAGGAAGAGATGCCATTTGACAACACCAGTGACAGTGACAAATCCAAATACACCGACCAGAGATGATGCAGCCCCAAACTCACAGCTCACTGTGGACCTAAGGATTGGAAACAGAGCCTCGATTCTCTGAAAGGCCCAAGGAGAACATCTGGCTAGTAGAAGATGTGGTCCCTAGGTTGTGCTTGGAAGGTGCACAACTTACCAGTAAGTAAGGTACAAAGGCTTATAAGTCACCATTTGAGTTTCATCCTTTCGGCTGGAGGGAGGAAGGTAGAAAGATTTAAGAAGTTTAGGTAACAAGGCCATTTGGCAACATTTATCAATTTGGGGGGTTCTTCTGGTTTTGTTTTTTTTGAGACAGGGTCTGGCTCTGTCACCCCACCTAGAATGCAGTGGCACCATCATAGCTCACTGTAACCTCAAACTCTGGGCTCCAGTGACCTTCCTGCTTCAAGTAAGCTGGGACTACACGTGTGCGCCAACATGCCGGCTAATTTTTCTATTTTTTGTGGAGACAAGAGTTTTGTTCTTGCTCAGGCTGGTCTTGAACTCCTGACCTTAAAC
>NW_012148285.1:9413910-9417760 GCF_000956105.1 Propithecus coquereli | reverse complement strand
TGCCACTCTCCTACTGACTGCATCTGTGGCAGACAGCAGTAATCAATCACCATGCACCTTCCTCAAGACGACACTCAGGCTGCCATAAGCAATCAATCAGCGTGCTGGTCTGCAAGATGACACCTATTTGGTAGCCCTGGCCTGAAAGACTGGAGAAAGTATCATCAGGAAGGTGACATTTGAATTGGGCTTTGGAAAATGATGCCTTTGGAGCTTCAAAGACTGAGCAATTCCTTCCAGCTGGATTATCAGGGAAGATGATCTCCCAAAATAATGTGGCTGTGAGAAAGCTTTTAAGTCTGTGAAAAATGCCAGGAATTATCATAATTACCTGCCAAATCATGAAAGGATTATAAGTTTTTAAAAGAGGCTCTGGCATTTCCTTTCATATCAGAATGTTCTCTCAATCTAATCACATTCAAGTAAATCATGCATCACCCTCCTTTGCCTAACAAATTAGACGCTTCTCGATTAATTAGATCAAGATACCCCCCAAATTTCAATAGCAACTGAGGCTTCTTTGGTCACATATGCAAACTCTCCGAGAACAATCACTTAGATACCTCAGAGTCTATTTAAGTTTCATAAAACTCACAAGCTGTTTTTTGGCCCTATTTATACTGGCTGTGGGGAGGGACCTGGAATCTCTTTCCATGATAACTACATTGCACCTGCCTAGTTAAAAACAAACCTAGCCAGCGCCCACTTCACCTTAACACACCTTGGAGCCCCAGCCCTGGTTAGGCCTCTTGCAGGCATTAGTTACGCCAGCTCGTGTAATCCTCGCAGCCTCCCAGCAGGGCGGGCACACCTTCCTCCCCGGTGAGGCTCAGAGGTTGGGTTACCAGCCTAAGGCGTCAGGGTCAGGAAGTGACAGACTGGGGGTTTGAACCCACGCCTTGATGGCCCTATTATCTGTGTTCTTTGGACTCCATCTTCAGTGTGGTAGAAAGCTGGCCCCTTTCATGGTTAAAGAAGGTAAGTTTGTCCCTCAGAGTGGAGGGAAGTGGCATGGTACAAACCAGTGTCTCCCAACCCAAGCTCATCACTGGGAGGGCTTCTGAAAAATGCAGACTTCTGGGCCTCAGACCCAGAAATTCCAATTCAATGGACTGGGAGAAGGAATCCAAAGAAGTGCTTTTTAAGGTCTCGGTAGCCGTAATGATCAATCAGAGTCAGGAACCGCTGGCAAAGACAAAGGGGAAACAACTCACAAGCTTGACTTTGAACTGCGGCTGGGACATTCCCCAGGTCCTCATCCATAAAACAGGGACGTCACGGGAGCCTCTCCACTTGTCAGTGCTCTCAACCTCTGAACTCTCACTGATACGAATAAAGCCACGAGCCAAAGAGAAACTGCACGAACTCTGCCTGCCAACAACAGATGGCGGAACAGTCGTCCCTAGGTATGCTCGGGGGATTGGTTCCAGCACTCCCCACGGATGCCAAAATCCACGATGCTCAAGTCCCTCATATGCATGCCATGGTATTTGCACATAACATACGCACACCCTCCCATACGCTTTACATCATCTCTACATTACTTATAATACCTAATATTAGGTCAGTGCTGTGCGAATAGTTGATATACTGTATTGCTCAGGGAATAATAAGAAACAAAGTCTGTACATGTTCAGAACAGATGCATTTTTCCCCAGAATATTTTCGATCAGCAGTTGGGTGAATCCACGGATGCAGGACCCACAGACGTGGAACCTGTGGACGTGGATGTGTCACGTGCAGTGTTGTCACTCTCAGTGGTGGCACAGCAAATGTGTCTACAGTAGTGCCGTACAAAGGGTGGCCCACAAACTGGGCCTGGGGTGCCCATTGTTTGATACCAGCCCAAGACAAAAGAAGAAATTGAAAGTAAGCATTTAGAAATGTTTAAAGTAATTTCATATTGCCAAGAAACCCAGGAATTTCATAATTTTTCTAGATTTTTTTTTTATTTTACAAATGTGTCAGTCTGCAACGAATTGAAAATTGTTTTAGAAACTGGTTCTTCACACGTAGCTTGAGACACACTTATCTACAACACATGTTGTGTTTGAAGCGATGTCTGGCATTGATAATTATGAAAAACAATGAAAAGAGGAAGCCAAAATACAGCCATGTTTGGATAAAAATTTTGAGAGAGTTGGAAAAAAAATAAGAGAAAACCAACGCTCTCAACATCTGTCATTGTTTTAGATGTATATATGGGCTGAGTATCCCTTATCTGAAATGCTTAGGGCCTGAAGTGTTTTAGATTTGGGATTTTTTGGATTTGGGAATATTTATTATATTTACTGGTTGAGCATCCCAAATCTGAAAATCTGAAATCCAAAATGTTCCAAAGAGCATTTCCTTTTCATGTTGGCACTCAAAAAGCTTCAGATCTCGGAGCATTTCAGATTTCGGATTTTTGGATTTGGGATGCTCAACCTGTACGTTGTTCTCGTGTGGTGTCCGTTTAGCCTTGAAAACTAAGAAAACTAGGATTGTTACCTGAAATAATGGGTGTCCAGACCTAGCACCAGACACAGAGTCACGGCAAGTCCTCATAAAATCATAGCTGCCATTCCTCCCCTGGCCCCTGGCACCAAGGAGCCTGTCGCGCAGGTACTTCATCGCGCCCATTTACTAGCGGAGGAGGGCGAGGCTCAGGGACTAACAGTCCAAGGTCACAGAGTTCACGACAGACAGTAAAATCTGAACCCCAGTTACTGCGGCTGCAAAGCCCATGTTCTTCCCATCACACAGCCCTTCGGGCAGCAAATAAATAATCCAGGAAGCAAAATGCCGTGCCCATTTGAGAGCAGAGAAAACCTAGGCCCAGGGAGGCAAGTGACCCATTTAAAGCCGTACAGCTTGCTCTGCAGAAGGGCCACGATGGTGGACCAGGTTTCCCACTTTTAAACCCAACGACACTTTCTGCGCGTCCACTGGGGGCCACGAGGCTCTCAGAGGAGACAAGAAATGGGGAAGTGTTCTGCAAACCGAGGTTCTCTCTCTGTGTAAGGGATGATGGTGCATTCCCTGTGCACCAGGAATGTTCCACGTGCTCTCCGTGCAGTTCCCCACCTGAATCCCACAACTCCCTTGTCAGGTGAGTGCTGTTAGGGTCCCCAACTCTGTAGCAGAGAAAACCAAGGCATAGAAAGAGTGAGCAACTTGCCCAAGGCCACACAGGAAGTCAGCAGAACTGGGATTCGAATTTCTGAGTCCATGTTGTTAGCCATGCTCTCCTACTCTGCCTCTCAGCATGTCCCGTCACCATGATGCTGAGCTGGTGACTCAAGATACCACTGGAACAGCAGAGGACCTGGAAGAGGTGACAAGCCTGGGACCAAGGACTGAGAACATCACTGAAGGTAAGGGACAAACACACACACACACACACACACACACGCATGCAGCCCAGGGAAAGGCGCTGTCCACCCCACAGGAAGGGGCTGCCCCAGCTGGCAGAGGGAGAGAATCACTTAGGCGCTGGCTGTCGCACTGCCCTCCGAGCCTCCTGCAGCCCCGTCTGTTTTGTCACAGGCCTGTCCTCAGGGGTACCCTGGCAGTAAGAAGAAGAGCACCTAGAGTCAGCCAGAACCTGGGCAAAGGCAAGGTCTGCCATGAGGTCAGGGTGCAAAGGAGACGTCCAGAGAGGATTCCGGGAGCTGCCCAGCAGCCAGCACGAGCCTTCTCCACTGTGGCTTTTGCTTCATGTGAAGGCAATGTGGAAACCAGTTTCAAATGAAAATCCCAACGTGAAGACGTTCCAAGAGAACACACTGCCAGGTACCACTTCGGCGTGTTCCACGTCACGGAGCCCTCCGAGAAGAGAGGACTCCGATGGGGTACAGACAAGTGAGGC
>NW_012148285.1:9407958-9410988 GCF_000956105.1 Propithecus coquereli | reverse complement strand
CCGTCGTGCAGTGTACAACTTGCACAACTGCACAGAGGCCTTAGACATCATGCCAGGTCACAGTGTTGCTCCTATTTTACAGGGGGGGAAACTGAGGTCCACGGGGACCAGAACACTTGCCCGTGGTCACGTGGAAACGGCTGCAATAGCTGATACCGAGACTCACACGCTATCTGTTCCATGAAGCTCCCACAGAAGATGCGGCACTGCCACGGCCGGCCTCTGTGCACACCGGCAACGACACCGCCTCCCGGACAGCTCGCGGCTGGCAGGAACACAGCCTCTGAGCCAGCTCCAGTAGTCTTACGTGGGATTGCTGCGAGAGCCACCGACGACGCCAGAGCCTTCCAGGGCCGAGTCTTGCCGGATCAGTGATGGAGGGTCAGTGGCGGAGAAGGGCGCAAATGCTCCTTTCTGTTCACACGGCACACGAGGTGGTTTACCTGGCAGCACACAATGGCTGCAGTTACAGCCCGTTACAGGTACAAAACACTGCGCTCGGCTGGGCCTGGGAAAATGGGTCAAGAATTACTTTAAAAAGCGGTGCCGGCCTCCCCTTTCAAAAGCACCGTGGCTGGCCGGCTGGCTCACGGAGGACGACTGTCAACTCGCAAGGACCTGAGGGTTGGAAGGCAGCTCACCGAGGGCCTCCTCTCCACCTCAGCATGCTGGGCAGGTGGCCAAGGAGGAGGAAGAGAGAGAGAGGAGGGAAGGTGAGGCCATCGTCGTTAAGAGCAGACATTTACTGAGCACATGTTCGACGCCAGACCCAGTTCCAAGCCCTGTCCTTGTGTGGGCTCGTCCACATCGCAACCTTATGAGGCTTGTGCATGGTTCCTTCTCAAGAAACTCATCTTCAATATCTAGAAATTCTCAGATTCATTCAGTCAACAAACATCTATTGAGAATCTAGCAAGCCCTGTCTTAAACACCCATGGATGTAGCAGGAAACGACAGAGGTAAAAATCTCTGCCCTCCTGGCTTCTGCATTCTAGCTGTGACTCCCTCTAACAGATGCGAGGAAACAGAGGCTTGCAGAGCTTTAATCCCAGTCAAAGCTAACAAACAGGCCTTGGGATCGGAGACAGGGCCCCTTCTCCCAGCACCACACTGGACAATCTCGCTCTGCCCTGGGGTCCTTATTTTATAAACTTCCTTACCGTGTGAGGCCAAATGCACCTCCCTGCACTGCTCTGGAACCACTTACTTATTTGCTTACTCAGTCATTCATTCATGTTTCTTCACTCATTCAACAAACGTTTTCTGAGCAACTGTGCGCCAGGCCCTGTCCTAGGCTCTGGGTGTCCGTGTGATTGGCACTCTATTCCTGCCCTCGGGGAGCTCCCGGTCTCGTGGGAGAGAGGTCAGCAGTTCCCACAGAGTGAGGTCCCTGCCGGGCCAGGGGGAGGGTCCAGAAGAAGCGACAGTCAGCTGAGGCTGGAGGGCAGAAAGAGATGAGCCGGCATTAGCAGGGGGACAGCTTCAAACCCAGGCCCTGCCATTACCCGGCCCGTCGCTCATCTGGCTCCTGGCTCCTCGGCTGTGAAGTGGGGACCCATCCTGTTGAGCAGGATTTTAAACAGGGGAGGATGTGACTTCAGAGCAGCCAGCCTGGCACAGCGTGGGGCTCACCGTGGGGCAGCTGCTTTTTATTCCCGAGAACTGGTTGCGAGACCCAGCAAGCTATATAATACCGTGCAGCGAACGCTAGCGCCCCAATTCAGAAGTTTTTCCGGAAAATATTTCACCCCGAAGTGCTGCTTTTCCATTTATTTTACATGGGTGCTGGACAGCACAGATTTTCAAATAAAGATGGAAATTCTGAAATCACGTGGCTCTTTGTCATATTCTAATGCCTTGAGAAATCCGCGGAGGCGAGGGTGCATTTTTAATCACATTGCTTGGAAGTAATACGCAGAGACCTCCTGAATATTTCAGCCACAGCTCAATGAATTATGTCCAAGTTTCAAAAGAAAGACAGTAAATGAGAAAACATTAAATTTTATGAACACCAGAAATGTTTTTCTCCCTCGAGAGTCCCTTTCTCATACCAAATAGCGCTCACGTAAAGCTGAGAAGAGCCCCCTTCAGGAAATGACTGCCTTGCTCCTGCCAGGGAGGGGTGTACAGCCATTTATCTGCACTGAGCAGTAATCTGTGAACACAACTGTGCTCAAGAACGGGCAGTGTGGCGTAGTGGTTTGGAGGATGCACTTGGAGCTGGATGGCCAAGATTCTGTTCCAAGCTGCCAGTAACTTGCTGGGTGACCTTGGGTAAGTCATCCAACCTCTCTGGGCCTCAGATTCTACATCTGGAAAATGGTGGAGATGGGAGCACTTATTCCACAGGGCTGTCACGAGGATTAAATGAGTTAGTACGTAACTGGGGCTCGATACACAATACCACAATTCTGACTCTTACAGCTTCCATTGACATGGGAAAATGTGCACATCCCTAAATTTCTTTAAGCCCTATGTCCACGACAATGGGAAGACAAGAAGGTATGGTTTAAAACAAGAACAACACAGAGTTTAGAGGCAGACAAGCCGGGCTTGAATCTGGGACCACGTTTCGCTGGTTGTGCCCCAGCAGCAGGAGCTATTATTTCTGTACAGTTCTGAACATCCCCAAGCCTCCCTGTTTCGCCGGCATAATGGAGATGGTAATCTCTTCCCTCTAAGGGCACCGTGGACGTGACTGAGGTCGTTTATGTTACAGTACCGAGCACATAGCCTTGCTCGCAGCAGGCATGTGGCGGATACCGGTGACCCTTCTTCCTTTGCAGAGGGCCAAGGGAAATGAAACTTTTTCTCTAGGTCACTTGAGGCCCCGTGACAAACTCCGTGAGGATAAACGCAAAAACATCATGACGCTTCCCAGCTGGGGCTGCCCCAACAGAGTGTCTCATCAAAGGCGATCTTGCTCTGTTTTCTACTACCTGAGCAGTCGGCGTTACAAGATCACACCTACCTCCCAGAATCCGGTTCAAGAGAGTTCATGTTTTCAGCAGCATCTATCAAGCTGGGGGC
>NW_012148285.1:9405821-9407908 GCF_000956105.1 Propithecus coquereli | reverse complement strand
GTAACGCGGGCCTCCCACGGCCTGACAGCGCCCTAACTACCTTCCACATCAGCACGCGCTACGAGCCTGGGAGGTAGAGACTGACCCCACTTCACAGATGAGGAACAGCAAGGCTCAGGAAGGTGACGTCACTGTGCGAAGCCATGCCGTCTGTAAGGAGCGGGTGGGCCTGGCCCCAGGGCTCCTGGCCCTGCCTCTCCCATCTGCTCGGCCCCTCCAGTTCTTCCTTCCAGCCGCCTCTTGCTCTGACTCTGTCATGCACGGGGCTGACCCAGGACGCTGTTCGGCCCCGCCCTGGCGAGGCAGGAGCTCTGGTGTCTCAGGACTGACCCATCTCAACAGCACATCATGAAGCCACCAAGCAACAACTGAAACCCGTGGGGCAGACCCACCCCGAAGTGCCACCGAGAGGCAGCGGTGTGGGCTGTCGGCAGAGCCACTAGAATAAGCAGAGGCTTGTAAGCAACCCGGGATAACTTCACATGTACAAGACTCCCTTGACCTCCTCTGAAACGAGCCCCTCCCTGCTCAGAACGCCAAGCTTGAGCGAGGTAATATTAATACTTAAATACATTTGGTTGGAGTTATGGTTTACTGGGGGGAAACAGCCAGCACTAAGAACTGCTCGATTCATAAAGGGAAACTGTTCTAGCTCTGCCACGGGGCCACGGGGTCCCGGTCCTCGGTGTTGGTCCTCACCTCTCCCAACACGCGGCCTTTCAGAGGACACACAGCGAGCCGAGGAGACAGGCCGCCCAGGAGACACCTAGTCTCCTGCCTCCCACTAACGGCCCTCGAAGAGCAAAGGCAGAACACACAGAAATAAAAATGTTAAAATAGCAGCCAACACCTCCTTGATGGTTGTTTGAGACAAATGAGCAATGACAGGAGACAAGAAGCAAAACAGAATCACCAGTTCTGGCCCTCTGCCGAAAGATGCCACGGTCCAAGAAGAACAGTTCGAGAGGCACTTACGCAGGGTGGAGGCTGTTCAGCAGGTTCCCGTCCATTCTCAGCCCAGGGAGGCCGAGCAGAGGAGTGGTTAAGGCACGAGCAACAGAGCCAGGCAGTTTGGGATTAAAACCCACTGTTCCCCACTTTCCCAGATGTGACTCTGGGCAACTTACTTTCACCTCTCCGGCCCTCAATTTCTCATCCATAAAATTAGGTTAGTAACAATGTAAATTTCACAGGACTTTTGTGAGGTTTAAATAAGTTCCACAAACGAAGAGCTTAACTCGGGGCTTGGCATACCCGAAGGACTCCGTAAATGTTAGCCGTTATCATCCCAGGAAAGAGGCACCCACAGAAACAGCCAGGGCCACTGGTCCTGCGGAACTCACATCCTTCGTCTCTCCCAGAGTCGTCCCCATCCTTGTGGCCAACGTTGGTTCAGAAACGGCCCCCTCACCCCCAGACAGACAGCACAGCCTCCCTGCTGTCCCCGTGCCTGGCTGATGCTCAAATGGCCCTCCCCAAACCAAAGCTGGATCATGCCCCTTCTCTGCTTAAAACCCTTCAATGACATCGGCACTTTGCTTCAGAATTGTACCGGGCGGTGGGCTGGGGGAGTGACACTGGCCTCAGGTTGACGGCTGCTGGAGCCGAGTGGGACTTTGTAAAGGGCACACAGAGGTGCGTTATACAATTCTGTCCACGGTCAAATTTCTCCACAAGCCAAACGATTTAAAAAATAATCCTTCAATGGCTTCCCACCAATTTTCTTGGCATGGCATAGAAACAAGAGAGGAGGGAGAGGTGGGAGGAAAGGGGAGAGCACATTTCAAGGGAAGGACACTGACCACATGAGAACATGCCTACACCCCCACCTCCCTCCCGCGCACACCTCCTAGAGTGCTCCCTGCCCTTCAAAGCTTAACTCGAATCTCAGTTTACCTCCTTGCCCAAAGTCCTTTCACCCACACATCCAACTTCTCCATAAACGATCCCTCAGCAGTAGTAGCAACAGCAGTTACTGTTTTCTGAGCACTTACCATATGTCAAGCACATCGGGCTCAACACAAAGGCTCTTTTGTGCAAATAAGAAAACGGGGCCGGGCGCGGTGGCTCACGCCTGTAATCCTAGC
>NW_012148285.1:9389007-9402331 GCF_000956105.1 Propithecus coquereli | reverse complement strand
CAGTCAGCGTTACAAGATCACACCTACCTCCCAGAATCCGGTTCAAGAGAGTTCATGTTTTCAGCAGCATCTATCAAGCTGGGGGTGGGGGGCGGGGGGTTAGGCCTAAATTTCTTCACTTCCTGGCACAAAGTACTGAGCTAGAAGTGTCCAGGCAGCTGTGAAGTCACCAGCCCACGGCTGTTCTAGCCCCACAACAGAAACGACATGGAGACAACAAATGGGTCCTGCGGCAGAGACACTGGTGCTCACCAAGTGCCATAGCTGCTCCCCCAAGTTTCCCATCCTCCTTTGCACAGCGGGGCACAGGCTTGTGACTATTCTGTCCAACAGACTCCAGGCAGAAGGGACATATGTTGCTTCTGAGTCACAGCAGGACGTCTAGTATGCGAGCCTGTGCTGTCCCTTCCCCTGCCACGCTAAACAAGAAGGCTGTCTTCTCCAGATGGTGTGGCTACAAGATGGAGGAGCTTCTGCCAGCCCGGACACCCGAGTCACTATGTGGAGAAGAACACTCCCACCCTTGCCCTTGGACAGCCCACGCTGGACACGCTGTATGAATCAGAGATAAACTTTTGTTTTGTTCAATCACTGAGATTAGGGATCATTTGTTACTGCAGCAGAACCAAACCTAACCCAACACAAGCTTGACAACCCTGTATCTTCCCAGCTCTCTCAAAATGGGCCTGAAAGTATGAGGAAAGGCACAGAGGCCACAGATGTTTGTTACAGGAAGCTTCGCTACAGACACGGGCAGTGGGTATCACGATATCCTTTTTACTGAACACGAAACTGGACTCAGATAAGTTAAATCATTTGTGAAAGGTCGTACAAATAACAAGTGGTGAAGTCGGGATTTGATCCCAGGTCTATCCACCCCAAGGCCTGTGTTCTATCTCCTACACGTGCTCAGGAAGTACTTTCTAAAGAATTCCAGTCTGTAAAGGCCCCAGTATAATTCAGATATCTCTGTGGGCTCTGATGATAATAGCAGCCATAGGTTGGATATATTCCATGGGCCACACTCTTTTCTGGGTCCCTTATCAATGTTCTTTCATTGTAATGGCCATCTCTCTTGAAGACATTATGCCTATTTTATAGGTAAGGAAATAGAGGCTTAAAGAGACTATAGAAGGGTTCTCATAATATAACAGTGAAGTAAATAGATGGGCAAAGGATATAGGTCCCTTTAATAGAAGAAGAATATTCCACATAAATAGCTATCAAGCAGGAGACTGAGCAACTCTCCCTGCTGGACAATCTCAAGCCTTGAAATGCCCACAAAGATGCTTCGGTGCCCGAGATACCAAATGGGATTCTCAGAGATGTTTGCTCCTGGGTGGGGAAAGGGGGAAAATAATCCCTTCTGGTTTCTCTCAACTGTTCTGGAGGTTCCAGCCTCTTGTCCACCTGGCCACCAGGTACAAGTGACTGGTAATAACCTCACAATGCCCTTGAGTGGTCACTCTGCACCAGGTGACTCAAAGACCGTGTCTCCAGAACTCCAGATTCAGACACGGATCTGTCCAGCTCAAAAGCATGCTCTTCCCACTCTGCCTCTCACATCCATCCATCAAGTATTTACTGAGCATCTGTTATGTGCCAAGCACTGTCTAGATACAAGGGATATAAGAGTGAACAAAAACTCCTGCATCCCTTGAACTTACATTCTAATGTCCAAGGTTATAAATTCTTATTGACTAAAGGACAGTGTCTTTGTGCCCAGTTACCTTCAAACAAAAGGTCAGGCTTCAATCGAAACTCTGCTTCCTTTGCACAGTAATGATTCTGCATCTAAGACATTAACCAGGATTGCCACACAGCTAGGTTCCATTCTACTTAGCCACTCCACAAGGAGAAGTTGATGAGAACAATGATGAAGACAATGGCAGTATGTCCCCTCTTAGCACTCTGACCGTGTATCAGGGGTGTGTAAAGCTCCACAAGTGTTATCACATTCACTAGGCCACAAATCTACAATAAAACATGTCTTTAAAACAACTTGCCGCTCTACCAGGGCATCAACACAGAGACTTTCACTGGTTTCAGGATGGTCAAAAAGAAACCATCCAATGAAGAGACTGGGGTAGAGAAGCTCTCACCCTACCCCCACACCCTGGGTGCTGGGGACAGGCTTAGCAGGTGAGGAAGGGGACACAGGCCACACCGTCCTTCACCTCACAGGCCCCCTACCTGAAGGGAAGGTATGGTCCAGAGCGAATGTATGGAGCCCGATGAGCTGTCCATCTTCTCAGCTGCAAAGGCAGGTATGAACCTCAAGAATCAATTCCCCTCTTTTGGCACATATGGGAGCCTGGTAGTCACAGAAAATACTGCCTGTGCCAAGGACAGAGCCCCTGAAGGGATGTTGTTTAATTGAAATAGACATGTCTGAGCTAATACAGTGGCAACAGGCTTATTACACGGAAAAATAACTTGAAGATCCGCCATATCCCTACATCTTACCTACTCCTGGACAGCATTCACCCACCCACACACACACACACACACACACACACACACACACACACACACACACAGAGGAATCTCCTGGCAGTGGACCTCTACTGTCCACTGCCCCCAGCATTTATTCCTCCCCTTCTTGCATCAGAACCCAGACTTGCCTTTGAAAATCCTGGAAACCCAGAAACTAAAAGACAGACGTATTTAACTACATCAAAAGGTAAAACTTCAGCATGGAAAACAACCACAAAGTCAGTAGTCCACAGCCAGCTTCATGGGCATGTGACCAGCACAGTCACGGGGGGTCCTGTGCCCAGAAGGGGACGGGCCCTGCAGTTGGGGCTTACTGCTCTGTGCTCACCGTCTGGAGAGTCTCAGTAATCCTAGCTCTGAACCAGTGCTTTGTAAGTGAGCTCTGATGGGCACGGAGCAGGCATGTGAGCAGAGGAAACGCAGGTTCTTGGCGACATGCTGCCCTCCACCGCTGGCAGGTGCTCTACATGCCCTGTCATGGCGCAGGGCCTCAGGTGCCCGCGAGGGTCTGCCCTTGTCCTGCAAGTATCCCCATGCCCGAGGGAGTGTGACATTAAATAGCAAACACAATTTTTAAAAACACCACAGCAGGTCAAGGCAATGAGGGAGACTGTGGGAAAAATGGAAGTAGTTTTTGTTCTAATTTTTGGACAAAGACCAGGATCTTCATTTTGCACTGAGCCCTGCAAATTACATAAGCCATTGCTGCAATAGGCAAACGGAAACTCTAAGGAAAACATCTCTAACACAGACAACAAAGAGCTCTTCAAAACTACCCAGTGCAAAGGGCCCACTCCCATTCTTCGCCAAAGGCACTTGGCAGGATGGATCCACCCCGAGTCCCTAGTCCACATCCACCACCTTGACCCCATGTGATTGATTCAGGGATGGCTATAGCAGAGCATATGAGAAGGGAGATGTTGGCTGAGACTCCGGAAAGAGAAGCTGGCCCTGCCTCCCTCTGGGTGGAGGAGCCAGAGGCTACGAGCTCTGGAGCTGCCAAGGAGGGCCCTCAGCAGAAGTGAATGTGCACACCGTGGAAGCAGGCTAGAGAGGACAGAGGAGTCTGGGCCTTCACAACCACTTCTGAGCTGCTGGATCATGCCTCACCTGAAGCTGCATTTTTCACAACATTCTGGAAAGGCTCCTCTGGCCTACAGGCCAAAGGTCACATTGGTCCCTTGGGAGAGGTAGAAACTCAGCGGATGCATTAAAAGATCTACTTCCAGGGGCTGGAGGGTGGGAAAAATTCCAGTTATGCAGGATGAAAAAGTTCTGGAGATGTCACGTACAGCACGGTGACTATGGTTAGTAATAATACATTGTATACTTGATATTTGCTAAGAGAGTGGATCACAAATGTTCTTACCACCACAAAAAAAAAAAAAGGTTAATTCTGTGAGGTGATGACTACGTCAATTATTAATAGCTTGATGGTGATAATCATTTTACAATGTATATCAAAACATCACATGTGTATCTTAAGTACACAGTAATTTTATTTATCAATTATATCTCAGTAAAGCTGGAAAAAATTTTTTTAAGAGATCTACATCCAACACTTTGGGGTCAATGTGGTAGTGTGACATGAACGGGGCTTTTGGAGAGAAGACAACCCTAGTTTTGCATCCCAGCTCCGTCGGCTACCAGCTGGGTGACCTTGAGCAGGCGACATGATTTATGTATACGCAGGTCCCTGTCTGTGAAAGCATTTACCACCACTTGCTGCCTGAGAAAACTAAGAAGAGAAAACAGAGAAAAAAAATCTCAAGGGCCTGGCCAAGGCTGACACTTGTCAGTGTTCTCTTCTTCTGCCCTCCCAGGTCCCCTCTAGCCCCAGCCTTGGGCCAAGGCTGCAGGAAAACAGCCTGGTTCTCTCGTACCTTGATCTTCCAATCTCTAAAATGGAAAATTAAATGACCTGCCATTTGTCATCCTTTAAGGACACACGAAGAAGTGCAAATACCACCAGTTTAAGTGCAAACCCTGGGTAAAGAAGAAACGGTGTTCCAATTACTTTTCTCTGGGGGGATAGAATCTTAAGGCGTTAAAAGTTACCACAACACAAAGAGCAACCAGTGAAACGTGCCAACACGCCCAGGCTGATCTGAACAGCACAGTGACAGACCCAGGGCAGGGAGAACAGTTGCATGTCACCTGCTACAGGATTTTTTTTTTTTTTTAATTTCTGCCAGGAATTGCTCTGCAGTCAAATTTATTTATGGCTCCCATGTCGTCGCGGATGCTGAGCAGAGACTATTTTGAATACCTTGGCTTTAACTGTGTTACAGTGAGCTCCAAATCAAAACTTTCTCCCTAAAAGCTGGAAGACCTACAATATTAAGCAATTTCAACCTTCTGTTAGCTACTCTGAGAATAACCAACGCCTCTGGGTCTGCGGCAATGGCCTAATTTAATTTCATTTAAAATGCAAATATTACGTTTTTATGCATCCCTAAAATGTCAACTGGTTCTCCTTGGATGTGACTGATAACGATTTTATGAAGACATCAAGTGCTAGGCCATCGTCACACACACACACAGACCCAACAGATTACACTTGCAATGTGCCTTGACTCGTGGGGAGCAGGAGAGGGTGGAGGCGGAAAGTCCAGCTGCCTGGGTTCAAATCCTGGTCCTGCCACTTACGAGCTATTTACTATATGAGCTGGAGCATGTGACAATCCTTGCTGGGCCTTGACATCTTTGGGGATAATTATGGTTCCCTTCTTACAGAGTTATTGTAAGAAATTAACTGAAACAACCTGGATAAGGCACTTAACACACCGTCTAACACACAAGAAGAGCGCAAAGAACATTAGATGCTATCATCATCACATCATCTGATCACTGATTAGAGCTATTTTTGACTGAGGAAATGAATTCTTATATGCGATACAGCAACAGTTTCATTTCAGGTAAAATTAAAGATTCTTTTCCAAATCTGGAAGACTCCTGCCCTGAGTCTAAGGCCCTCAAAGATCCGTAACCCAGCCATCTAAGACAACAGCAAAATGATGACCACCTTTCTAGAGATCTCCAAGAAAGCCACTGCATCATGGGATACCACTCTGGGAAGTGCTGCTGTGTGTCCTGCCTGCCTCTCCCCTGCTGCAATTTAAGTCATTTCCACCACCCCCTCCTCATATGCATCTCGGTGGGTTTCGCTTTCTGGCACATATTTGCTAAACGAATGCTGAATGGACGACAGGCCCAAACACTCATGTATGGAATCACATCTTAAAGACTCTTGCTTTAAAAATTCTCCAGGGGCTGATAATTTAAAGCAGAAGGACCAGTGCAAATGCCTGCAGGGCCCAGGCAGGTAAGGGAAGTGAGAGAAGCAGGCTGGGTGGGGAGGAGGTGATGTGGTCCTTTGGAAATGAAGCAGCCGCTACTCAGCCCCAGGAGAACACAGACCCATTGCTGCTGAAGCTTTTGGTTTTTCAAAAGAAACTGGAAATCGTGGATTTTATGAGAAATGTCCTGATGGTTCAATGTGGTCAATAAATTCAACACTAAAAACTGCATTAGCCAGATGAAAAAGATCTGTGGGCTACGTGTGGCCCTGTTTCTCGTCTCTGATTTAAGAGTTCCACAGTGAATTTATCTGTGAGGGGAAGAATACCTTGTAATCAGAATAACACCCCTTTGTCCGCATGCTTACAAAGCGGGATTACACGAGACGATCCCCGCAAAGAGTCTCACACGGTGCCCACCACACGGGCACACTCAAATGCAGCCTGGCAGCACTTTTTCCCTAAGGTGAGACCCACCTACCTAGGAAGCCAGAGCTCCACACAAGCAAAGCCCCAGAACCCAGTCTCCAGTGTTTCTCCATCAAAAGACCCATTAACACACGGTTGCTGTGAAAGCCGCCCCGAGCTAAGAGAGTTCATCGCTGTTATACTTTGTTTAAAACATCCCATCCAAAAGCTCTCCAGACTGCTTAGGTTTTTGAGTCAACATTTATCATTTCATTGCACTCGCCTTCAGTCAAAAACTCAAAAACCTAAAGTGGATGGCTTCAGAGGTGACACTGTCCTCGACCTGTGATTCCCTACTTGTTTCCTTCCAGCTGAAACGGAGGAACCATCATGTTTTCTCTTCCCTACGAGGCCATCTAAAATTTAAACAACCTAGACAGTTAACAGACAGACACATCAGCTACGGAAGGCAACAACAAACATTCCCATGAGGTCGCATTCACTGTGGTGAAGTGACAGAGACAAACACGGGACACAGAAATGCTGGGTGCGTCCAACTTGGCAGCTGCACTTGTCATTCTCTGCCAGGTCCCTGAGAGCAACGAGAGTGGACTTGGCCGAACATGCTCTTCCCTGCCTGTCGTTCTGCACTGTGGGACCCCCCCTTCCCACCCAGTCCACAGGACACAGGCTCTATGAGGGACGTGGACATGGTCCAGGTGAGACCTCGTCACCTGCTTGGGAAGAAATCTTTATAAGGCACCACGAAAAAATGAGAGACTCTGGACTGGGCAGCCTGGAGAAGAGGCAGCCACGTCCTTCTTGGTCACAGCCACGAACCCAGAACCTGGAACAGCACCAGGCCCGTCACAGGTGCTGGATGAAAAGGTATTGAAAGAATAAACAAATGAAAGCTGAATTCAACAGTTCCATATTGATCATTGATCAAATTATTTAATCTCTGAGCTTCAGGTTTCTTCTCTCTCTAACAGGGCAAATCCCACTTCCACCCTCAGAGTTGTCGTAAAAACTGACCATAAAACGTGGCGCCCAGCACACCGTGGAGGCTGAACATTCATTTCCGTTTTCCCTCCCTCCTTTCTTCCATTTCCTCCCACCGGGAAACACACGCCCACCACAGGAGCAGGGTTGGCCACGGGGTCTCAGAGTCGGCCCAGGAGAGACATGGGTTCGAGGCGAGGCTGGAAGAACTGGGACAGATGGAGGGGAAGGAAGAAAGAGGGCAACTGCGGCCAAGAGGAAATGACAGAACAGACAGGATCGTGAGGACTGACGATGAGACCAGAGACCAGAAGAACAAAGAGTGGGAACAGGAAGCAACAGAGATCAGGCTGGGAGGATACGAGAGAGGGGAGCCCAACCCTGAGGGCAGCCCGAGCTGGGAAGCAGGCGAACCTGGGGGTGGGGGGCTAAACGCGGGGTCTCAAGAGTGAGAAGCACTGCCCAAGGACCTCAGGGGAGCCCACGACCATCCCTACAAGCACTGGGTCTTTCTCAAGCTTTGTGATCGTGGCCTTAAATATGATGAAGATGGGGGTTGGGGGGGATAAAGGCATCACTTTATCAGGCAAAAGGCACACACAGAGAGTAACATATTTTTAAATGCTACCAATAAGACTGCTTTAACAAGACTTTCTGAACAGGCACGACGACAAAATGAGCAATCCAGCTGGATGCAAATGTTAATTTGCTCAGAATCCATGGAAAACGACGGAGCGCCACGCAAGGGAAACCAGGTGCAACCATCTGGCAGTGAGCTGGGGACATACACACACACATGCATGTGCATGCACACACACACAGAAGAATGCACATGCACACACGCACGGCTCTGAGTCAGACTGAAAGTTCATCTTCGGTGACCAACAGTTTCATTCTAAGATGAGCATAACAGTAATAATGTTAATAACAGCATCGACAACAACAAAAGTAAGTAACACTTACGCTGTAAATTACTTAATTCTTAAAACAACATTCTGCAGTGGTCTTCTGTTGCACCCATTTCACATATGGGGAAACTGAGGCTCAGAAACGATAGGGAGCGTGCCCATGATGACACAGTGTATCTGATACAACAGCCCATGCTCTCACCACCTATATGTAAGATGTGCTGCTTCAAATGCTTTCTGGAACAAGACGGGGTATAAATAACCACAAACACATCATAATCCCTTCTGAAAAAGAGCCCATTTGTCAAAGAGAAAGAACAACATTTGTGCAATTGAATAAACACGTCTGGAAAATACCAGGTTAAGTCACTCGACATTGGCTGAAAGGAGAAGGGCCACTTTGCCTGTGTGCAAGTACCTCTGTCCACGCTCGAGAGAACCAAACCAGGAGGACCAACTACCAGCAAGCTGTGAACCAGAGAGGCCAACACACTCAAGGCAAATGTGCTCAACATCTGGCGTGTGCAGATGCTAAAATAATACATGCTCCTGTTCACCGCGTAGGTTAGGACAGCGTACAAATCAGTCTCGATGTGTCTATGCCACTGACAGGTGCGATCACAGAAGCCACTACGAGGGCCGGGTCGAAGTAAGGCTCCAGGTGATCTCCACCAGCCAGCACTGTTCAATCTCGGGGTTTACTTGCCAGACACTGTGCAACTCCCACCTGCTTCCGAGGCCGAACACCCCTCAGAAGCTTAAAAAGACCCCAATCGTCTACAAAGGAAGCTTTAGGGGAGATATTCTTTCATCGATGCTGACCAAGAGATCACAAAAGACGTGCAATCCTGAGCCAAGGGACTGTGTTGCTGACCTACCACGGTGTCGGGCGTGGGGTGGGGGGTGCAGGTGTCAGATGGCTATAAAGGGACCCAAGGAGCTGGTCTATGTGGTTCCTGTGGGATCACCCCTCTGCTTCTCTCACAGGGTAGCCCAGGGTCCCAGCAGCCCGACCCAAAGCCTTAGGTGTTTCTGCCTTTAGCAGCTGCCCCACCCTTAAACCAGTGTTTCCCAAATGCCCTGGGCCTTAAAGCACGGCAGCAAACACGCTGTGAGGGGCTGCCTCCCTCACCTCCCCCATGAGGCCCCATCGCCAGCACACCCCTGCACACCGCCTCAGTCTCTGTGCCACCTGCGCCACACCAGCATGAGACCAGGCGCTAGTATTATGCCCACTTGACCCAAGAACGCAACGGCACAGGGAAACCTATCCAGGGCTGCAGGCTTGGGAGCGACTGAGAGTCAAACCTAGGCCACCCGACTCGAGATTGGATACAGGAGTCGGCAAACTGCAGTCCTCAGGCCCAGTCCACCCTGCGGCCTGTTTCCATACATAAAGTTGTCATACAACACACCCCACCCACTCGTTTATGTATTGTGTGTGACTGCGTAACAATATCAGCTGACCTGAGTAGATGTGACAGAGACCACATGCCCCTGTAGCTGGACATATGAAAATCTGCCAAATGCTCAACACCCTCGCCCCACACCCCGCCCGCCCGGCTCAGCCCTTCCAGGGCTCCTCCCCAACCCCGACTGCCTCTCACACCCAGACAGAAGAAAAACCCAGGACAGAAATTATATTTAAATATAATCCCACTGATAAAATAAAGAGCAAATCTAATTCTCTGCATATTCTTTTGTTCTCAGAAATTGTCAAGATGTCAACCTCACAAAAGATAATAAATAAGAAGAACCAGCAAAGTGCTTCCAAATATTTAATTAATGCATTTTATCTGCTTCACCACCTGGGAACAATGGGCCACAGGTTGGAAGATCAAGTCTAAACCTCAGCGTTGAGTTCTTGCTTTTGTAAAGCGCTTGTCACAACCTTAATATTACTTAACTGTAGTTTTTTTCTGTTATTATTAATTAGGTTTTCCCTAACAGTCAGTATCACAATTAACCTTCAGAGAAGAGCTGCCAGAATGCATTTAACTAATTTTTACAAAGCAAATCTTTTCCAAATCACCTTGCATTGGCTCTCCGATCCTTTCCTGTAGGCAAAGTTTTCTTGTCAAATTAAAATCTGTTATGATACCAGGCAAATAAATGACTGACATTCTACAGTGCAGCTTGTTCTTAAAAATGTCTTTCAGAAGGGGCAAACTGGAATGGCTGTAGTCAAAATTAAGACATTTTAGATTTTTATTCCCTCTCCCCATTAGGCAGGGGCCTGCAGAACTGCAGAAGTATAAATTGATAGTGACAGGCAAAATTTGGGGCTGGGCGTGGTGGCTCACACCTATAATCCTAGCACTCCGGGAAGCTGAGAAGGGAGGATTGCTTGACGTCAGGAGTTTGAGACCAGCTTGAGCAAGAGCAAGACCCCGTCTCTACTAAAATAGAAAAAATCAGCCAGGTGTAGTGGTACACACCTGTAGTCCCAGCTACTCAGGAGGCTGGGTCAGGTGAATTGCTTGAGCCCAGGAGTTCAAGGCTGCAGTGAGCTATCATCAGGCCACTGCACTCTACGCAGGGCGACAGAGCGAGACTCTGCTCAAGAAAAAAAAAAAAATCATGGGATGGTTACATGTTTCTGTATCTTTCACAAGGCAGTTGTTTTGCAACATTGCTGTAACACACGCAGCACCATGGAGGATTATATAAGGGGTCAGAGGGAGGAAAAAAAACCTGAGTAAGGTCACCCAGAACTTGTGTCCTGGTTGCAACTTTGTTGTCACTGCTGTTCTAACTTCCTTGGGTTTCTTTCATTACCTGGTGGAGTTACTGGGGTTTTAGAAGTGGATGTCTAGGTAGCGTGGGCGGCTTCGGTGACTTCCCAGACAGATGGATTGCTAGGTCAGGAGGACCACTGTCAGCCCTGAGCTGTGCTCCTGGCACTGCTTATCGTTAAAGGGACCATGAGATGGGCTCAGGGCTGAGACTGGAGCTCCAAGGTCTACAATTTGGAGGGCAGAGAGGGGGAGGGGATCAATTAACAGATGGGCTTAGGCCAGAGATTACAAGCAGGCTTTGTTCACTCAGTACAACCCACAGAAAAAAAGCAGGAGATGCCAACACTGAAATGCCAAGAGCGTCCCCACAGCACAAGAATCAGTTGGTATGGAGTATGGGCCACCCTCTTTGGACCTCCAAAGTCCTCCTGTGGCCACCATCCCTCACTTATGCCACTGGCCTGGACGTCGCTGGTATCCACGTTGGTGTCCCCTGCCTCTGCAGCACCCAGGGGCCAGGGTGGTGTGCTCTCAATATAAATGCAGGGGACCCCAAGAGCCCATGAAATGGCCCCCAGGAGTGCTGAGAAGAGGGGACAGTCTCATGTGAAAGTTTATACTCACGTGGAAAAAAAAATCAAACACACCATGATGGCTCAATTTGGGTCTGTGCCGGCTGGTCGGATCTCAGGCCCCATGGATAAACTGAGGAATTTTGCTAGACTCTTCTCTGGGGTCAGTTTGCTCAAAAACACTTAAAATCAATCTCTATTTCATTATTTTTAAACTAAAGATACCCCTTTAAAAAGTCTGGGATAATTTGAGTAACAATTCAATAATAATAAAAGTTAGCGTTTATCAACTGCGTATCGTCGGTGAAGCTATGTGAAAACACTACTCCACTTAGTCCCACTGGCGCCAGGAAGTAGGCCCCGTTTCAGGTGAAGACACTGAGGCACTGTGACGGGACAGAGACGTCACTCAAACCCTCATCCGTGACTTCAGAGCACATGCTCTTCATCACCCCACCGGTGTTTCCTCAAGCACAGAACTAGGAACCCAGGATCGTTTTCTGCGCACCTGGACACCACAGCAAGCAAAGCTGAATCCCAAAAACGAAGCTTTTCTCTTTTTAATAGTCAGTTTTCCTGAAGGTGCAAGAAGAGCGCCTCGGCGCGGTGTCCGTCCGCCTTTGCCTCCCACCTTTCGCTCACCTCTCTTGCCTCTGGGCAGGCGACAGTGGCTGGCTGGAAGCTAGCAGCTGTTTTGTATTCATCACAGCACTTCCGGAGTTATTTTCTACTGATGACAAATGATACTGGTTTTCTTTATAAATAAATTTATTTTAGGTGAAAAAAAAGATGGACAATTTAAAGGCAATATTAAACCTGTCGGGGTGGGCAGGTACAGCAGAAACCGTGACAGCAGAACGGGAAGGAACAGAATCAAAGCGCTGCCGCACGGAAATGACTCGGGCTTCAGGGGCGGCATCGTAACCGTGGTCTCCAGAGCAGGCTGCCCGAGATGACCCACTGGGTTCCCCAAAGAAACATTCCAACTCCAACTTAGACCAACTGTCATTCGCCATCTTTAAGTTTCTGACTTTTGTGTGTTATAAAGAATCGAATGACGTACACTGCAGACAAACGTACGTGTGTGGCAGCGCGACTCGCAGCTCTTATCAGTTGGGATGTGCAGTCAGCGAAGTCTGTCAACCCCAGAACTAGGCTCCCTGCACTTTCCCATGGGACGGAATCCCAGGAGACCTGTGGTGGACACTTACTTGGTGGTGGCCTCCGCAGGGTCCACTCCCTGCCCTCCCTCGCGACAGCCTCTGGTTTCCGCCAGGGCCCCATGCGGTTCTGGGCAAGCCGAGTCCTAGCCCAGCTCCAGGTGGGACCCAGGACGTGGAGTAGGCCAGTCAGGGAATTCTGTCCCACTGCCCTCATAGCCAGGACTGGCCTGGTGGCGTCCACCTCATGTCCCCTGCTGGGAACGCCAGGACAAACACTTAATCTCATCCTGGAGGTGGGGGACGCCTGGCACGGCTGGAGCCGTTTTTGCTGCAGTGAAGGGAAATCAGGCTGGAAACAAAGTCCCGCTGAAAGAAGCGCAGAGCTGAGACGTGCAGACGCCAGGCCAGGCCCCGACGCCGCCTGCAGCTCCTCCGTGCCTGCACTTCTCCCCATCGCACCCGCCACGGCGGTCCCTTCGCTGCTCGAGTCAGCCAGCGTCAGGGGCCCCAACCAGTACCAATGCCAAAGCTCATCACAGGCTGGCCGCCCGCCACCCCCTTGGCACAGCTGCGATGTGCCTGGCATCCTCCCTCCTCCCACTGAGGAAAGCACATTGGTGCCTGCACTCCCTGGGGGATGGGGCAGCATGTGCCCATCATCTGACAACCAGACCCACGACTCCAGACACACCCTCTGCCCAGGTGTTTCTGCGCCCCGGGCTACCCCCCCCGCCCCCC
>NW_012148285.1:9351541-9388957 GCF_000956105.1 Propithecus coquereli | reverse complement strand
GCAGCGTGATGGCGCTCAAGTAAGTCAAGAGCAAGTACCTGCCCCTCCAAGGCCACTTCCTAATCTTCAGCCCTTTTCCCAAAACAGGGGCAGGATGTGGAGCCAGGACAAGGTAAGTGGCTTGCAAATGAGGACAGCAAAAGCCAACCATTTTTTCCATCTGGCTTAAGGCAGCCCAGATGAAGCAGCACCATTTCAAAGGAATTAACGGTCCCATGTGCAGAATCAGGGCAACCCCTGCCTGGGGTTTGGTCTTAAATGAATGGCAGGTTGAACTTCATACAGCGTGCGGGTCATGTCAATGCCAAAGAGATGGGGAAAAGATCTACGTCGCTGGTTTGCAACAAAGTCCCGCTGAAAGAAGCACAGAGCTGAGACGTGCAGACACGGTGCCAGGCCCCGACGCCGCCTGCAGCTCCTCCGTGCCTGCACTTCTCCCCATCGCACCCGCCACGGCGGTCCCTTCGCTGCTCGAGTCAGCCAGCGTCAGGGGCCCCAACCAGTACCAATGCCAAAGCTCATCACAGGCTGGCCGACCACCACCCCCTTAGCACAGCTGCGATGTGCCTGGCGCCCTCCCTCCTCCCACCGAGGAAAGCACACTGGTGCCTGCACTCCCTGGGGGATGGGGCAGCATGTGCCCATCATCTGACAACCAGACCCACGACTCCAGACACACCCTCAGCTCGAGCCCAGGTGTTTCTGCGCCCCGGGCTACCCCCCCGCCCCCCCGACTCACTCACAGGCGCAATCGCCCAGCACCCAGTTCCCTCTAGGAGCTCAGCCTCCCGTCTCCCACCACCCGCATGGCTCCAAAACCAAGCACTCCTCCCGGGGCTCCCTCAAAGGCTCTGAACAATGTTCCACGAAAGAAAGAAATAGCTAAGACGGGAGAAGCCACGTGCCCCTGACACAGGTCACCTGCCCTCAGGCTGGCGTGGCCTGGGAATGGCTGCGATTCCAGAGGCGGATGGCGCGGGTCTGAATTCCGACGGGCTGAGCTCTCTCTCTCCAGCCAGGTCAGCCTGGGCTCGGGCAGTCACTCCGCCACCGCACAGGGGACAAACCCCGACAGCACGTCCCAGGCCTGCCGGGGTGCTAGGGAGACAGGACAGATGTGGTCCCTGCCACCCAGGGGACTGTGAGGTTCCAGCGGGGGAGGTGAGCGCAGCGGTGGGGCGAGCCTGGGAAGCAGTCAGAACAGAGGAGCGTGGAGCAGCAGGAGGGACCCTCTGGAAGTCACGGGGAAGTGGAGGGACGGAGAACTGTGGGGAGCTGCCTGGGCCTCCTGAGGGAGGCCGGACAAGGAGGCCGAGGATTCCCTCGAATACGTTTTGCTCAGTGGTCAATGGATGTATACGGAAGAACAAAACTGTGTGGCTTTTTCCTGTTCTTGCTTCTAAACTTTTAAACGCTGCCACAGTCCTTTGTGCACTTATTTATTATAGCTAAGGTGAACGCAGTTCCCAAATTTGCCAAAAACTCCAAACTGCCTTTTCACATAAAGAATTGGAACACAATTCGTGTTAGACCGTGACTCTGACACAGGAATTTGGAAAAGTGAGTCAATGCGATTTTGTCCCTAATCACACTGCACAGTGACACTGTTTTCATACCCGTCTCTTTATCTAGACTGAGCTCCCTGAAGTAGGATCTATGCTGGAATGATCTTCGGTTTCCACAGCACCTGACACAGCGCCTGGCACACAGCAGGTGGTTCAGAACATTCTTGAAGGGATGAGCGAGGGATCACTCACCATTCATATATATATTTAGTTAATCTTAAAGATTTGCCAATAAGGTTGCCAAAGGGGGAAAAAAAAATAGTAGTAGTAATGATGTGTCACCATTCTGAGCTCCGGCTCCCAGAGTTCAAGGCTGATAACGGTGGGCAAGTGCTTCCTGCCCTCGCATTCATTCCCAACAAACATGTGCCAGGCTCTGCACTGGGCAAAAAGCATTACAGCAGTAAGACAGACATGGTTCCTGCCCTCAATGACTCCCCTGAAGTTCTCTGCCAAGCTCCTTCCAACCACAGGGCCTTTGCACAGGCTGTTCCCTCGGCCTGGTATGCTCCTACCCACGTGGCCACTTGTCTGGCTCCTCCTTATCCTGAAGGTGTGAACTAGAAGCACATCTCCCCGTGTGAAGTCAGGATCAGTCTCCCTATATACACAAACACACCCTCTTTCTCTCTCTCAGCACAGCTGTAACTGTTTATTTCTCTCTTTAAGCCCATCTGTGAGTGCCCCACCAGAAGGTAACTACTGATGGGTAGCAGCTCCTGGAGAGCAGGTGAGGCCAGTGAAGAGATGAGGCCACCCCCGGCCAAGAGCTGTCAGGCAAGGCTTCCTAGAACGGGCATCTCAACAATATATTCTGATTTCTTCCCATGTGGGAGTTAAAGGAACCTGCTACTGAGGAACCAATTATGGCTGAGCCCAAGCAGTTCTTGCCTTCCAGGAAATTTCCAGGAGAAAGGGTGTGTTTCTCCTCCTTCCTGTTTTAATGACTCCATAGATAACAAGGCCAGCAATGACACGGCTCTCCAGGGCTGGCGTGTGGATCTGAGCTGACGTAGGCGGAGCGCAGAGCAGACACCTCAGGTGGCTGCTGCTGGGACTATTCTCTCTCCTCCCGGGGTGTCGGTTTCCTGGTCTATAAAATGGGCCCCCGTAACCACTACCTCACTCCGCTCCTGGGATGACTTCATGCAACATCACAAATAAACAGTCTGGCTCATGCTTTCAGAGCCAACCGGAACTCAACAAACGGCAGCTGGAAACATTCTTACACTTTTATATGAGGCTCCCTCTGAAGTGGTGGGATAAGGGCCCTAAATTTTTAAACTGCACTGAGAGAAGCTACAAATCCTTAGAAATTAGGTTCTAACTCTGGGTCCCTCACTCGTCGTCACCACCAGCCGCTAATGTGAGTGAAGCTATAGGGTTCTGCCCTCCCAACTCAGCCCTCCCTCCACGTGGAGTCTGCTTCTGAGTCGCATGTCCTCTCCCACCTGGGGCAGAGAGCCGACACGCTCCCCTGCTGGTTTCCATCCACCTGGAGCAGGTGCTGCACCAGCGAGGCGGCCAACCACGGTGCCCAAAGGAAACCAAGAGCAATGGTGCCACAGGGCCTCGGGGCACAAAACCCAGCCTACCCGAGGCTGCTGCTCACAGTTCAACAAGGGCCTGCCGGCCACCAAATCTGGCAAGAACACACGAGCTCCCAAGTGCATGGAAGCTCTGGGCAAGATGCGAACGTCAATCCCGGCTCTGCCACTCTCTCTGGGAAAGAGACTCACCCTCTTGAAGACGCACAGGCTCGTCTCTAAAACAGGCCAGCGACGCCTCAGTCACAGAACTGAGTGCCAAGAGCATAAAGAGCCACCGGGGCCTGACACGAAGTGGGTCCTCCGAAGGCGGCACCGGGATGTCTGCCGCTGCAGCCGGGGCCGTAACCACCACCCCCACCCGAACGAAGTGCGGTTCCCCCAGGGCAGCTGGAAATGCGGGTGCTGGTGCGTGTTAGCTCTGAGTCCTGAGCTGAGTACTTCATGTGCATGATCTCATTTCAGGTCCCCAGCGCAGGGAGAGAGGGATCATGACCTTCGCCGTTTTACAGATGACGGGACTGCAGCTTAGAGAGGTTAAGGGACATATCCAAGGTCGCTCAGTTAATAATGTTCATTCATTTTACATCTGTTACATGTTTATTGTCTACTATATGCAGGCCGCTAGGCATGCAATGGTGCATAATACTCACTTAGTGCCTGCCTTCGTAGATGATGTCAGGTGTGAGCATGGTAGGTAGCAGGACATGGAAATTTAAACTATATGACTTGTTCTTTGTGGCTTTAAAAGCAGCACGTTCCCATCCTAGGGGCTGGGAGGCTGGTCTGTGGGTCTAAAGACAGCACCCAGGAAAGGCCACCAGGTTCTCACATGGCCCTGAGGTCTGAAACCCAGCTGCGTTTCCAGATGAGTCATTAAGCCTCATGTAAAAGAAGGGGAAAGGAAGGATGGGTTACTTGTGAGGGTAAGGAAGAGCCGAGGCAGACAGGGATGGAGAGAAACCAGAAGGGATGAGGAGACAGGAGGGAAGGGAAGCCACCTGCTCAGGGCACAGGGTGGGGCAGGGACTGAATCCCACACATCCAAGACCTGGGAAGGTCCCCGTGGCCAAGTGTGGCCCAGGGGGAGCAGCAGCCAGCAGCAGAGGCCCCACCTACATACAAACAGCCTGCAAATGGGGCCCTGGGCGCCGCTGCCCCCACGGCTTTGGCCCAGAACACAGCCCACTGCTCCCTTCTCTGGAGAAGGTCCAGGTCCCTGCAGAATATGAAGGTGGAAAGAGAAAACTTCAGGGGTAAAAAATCGACTGTGATTAGATTTCCTCCAACCTGGGCAGGTGGGAGGCAAGCAAGGCAAGAGTATGGGCCAAATTTCATTTGATAGAAGAATCACTAAAATGGGAGGTTTCTAACCCCCAGTGACAGAGGGGGCTTCTGCCCTAGCCACCACTCTGTGGTCTATTTTCAACCCAACAGCCAGAATGAGACTTTTAAACCCCGTTCCTGTTCAAAACCCTCCAATGATTTCCTCTTTCCGCCACCTTCCGAGCTCACTGTGCACCAACCTCGCCCTCATTGTGCCGTGTGGGCAGGGCTGTGGGACAGAGCCAGGAGGGAAAAGGAGAGAAACCAGGGGAAGGAGCGAAGGGGTGGGAGAGGAGGAAATGTACCTGCCCTAACAAAGCCCATGGGGGCAGGACCCCGAGATGCAGAATGGGGGCACAGCAAGGACCTGGGGGCACAGAGAGAGTAACCCAAGGTGGGAGGGAGGCCCCCGAAGTAACAGAGCGCAGGCCCCGATTTTTTAATGTGACATTAGTTTAGCTTCAAGTGAGCCCAGTCCCTGGGGAATCCACCCCAAGTTCTCCCAGCCCCACCGGCTGCTGCCAATCCCTCCCACCTGCCAAGCTCGCTCCTGCCTCTGACTCCAAGCGTCACCTCTTCAGAGGAACCCCTAGCCCCACCAGCAGTCCCCAGACCACATCACACGGGGATTTCCTCGGGCACTTCGCCCCCTCTGAATCAGCCTGGCTGTACAGTTGTGTGTTTGTTGACTGTCTCCCCCCTAGAATGTAACTTCCACGCGAGCAGAGGCCGGTGCCTCGTTCACCGCTGCCACCCCCAGCACCTGGCCCAGATGAGGTGCTCCAAAAACTCCTATTGATCTCTTCAATGTGGACGCTCTTCTAGAGCAGGGCTTGGCAAACGATCCACCATGGGCCACATTCAGCCCCCATCTGTTTTTGTAATAAAGTTTTATCGAAACCATATTAGTCTGCTCAGGCTGCTGTAACAAAATACCACAGACTGGGTGGCTTAAACAATAGAAACCCATTTCTCACCATTCTGGAGGCTAAAAGTCCAAGATCAAGGTGCCAGTGGGGTTGGTTTCCCCTGAGGCCTCTCTACATGGCTTACACACGGCCACCTTTTCTGCTATGTCCTCACATGGCCTTTTCTCTGTGTGCACGCGGGCCCCGCCCTAATGACTTTGAACCTTAACTACCTCCTTAAAGGCCCTATACCTCCAAATAGAGTCATACTGGGGGTTAGGGCCTCAACACATCAATGATGGGGGAGGGGACACAATTCCGTCCTTAACAGAACACAGCCGCACTCATTGGTTTACGTATCTCGTTAATTCATGTGTTGTCTCTGGTTGCTTTTGAGCTACGACATCGGAGTCACACTCTCCGGCCCTTTATAGAAGAAGGCTGCTAACCCAGGTCTAGAGCAAGCTCCTGCTGTGTCTGGCAGGTCGCAGCCACCTTCATCTTGCCCACGACTCGCGACTGCAAGACCCCACTGACACCCAGTGCAATGCACCCGGACACTCTCATTTTGCTTCACAGTCACCCGTTGTTTTGTCACTCCTGACCCAGCCAGCAAGGCCCCCCTGCCAAGATTTCAGAGTGTGAAGCCAGAGATTAAAAAGTACAAGCCCGTGAAGTCATAATTAAGATATACCCAGGAAATTAGGGAACAGAATTGCCTATCAAATGCCAGCCCCAGAGCAACTGAGCAGGACACGTGGTTTGCTAATACCATGTCCATTAATAATTCAGAAACCACCCAGGGATTATTCAGAAGACGGGAATTTGGTGTCACAGGCCTCCTGGTAGGAGACAGAGTGACGCCACGTGTGCCACAGTTTATTCACCAAGATATATCAAGGGCAAAGACATGGGTGGCTTTTATTCCTCTTGTTGCTTGTTTCTTTCTGCTCAACCACATTTCAATCAGAATCAAAGCAACTTAGTTTTCAAAAGCTCACAGAGAAGATGCTGAAGAATCCATTTTAATTTTTTTAAACAAAGACTTAGTGCTTCCGGCATACCAGACTCCATTCCCACCTCTTCATATCCATTACATTAATCCCACAACACACCGAGGAGGGAGGCACAATCATGACCCTCATGTTACAGCAGAGGAAGCTGAGCTGCAGAAGGGCTCAGTGGCTCAGCCGAGGTCACACGGCCAGTGAGTCACGGAGCTGTCTGGCTCAGGTCTACGCCCCGACCATCACTCTGTGTTTCTTCTCCTTCATGTGTAAACTATGTGGGTATCACATCTGTGGTCCATTCATCCACCAGATAGTTCTAGAATTAATATAGCAGTGAGATTTAGAACAATGATTAACATAGAAAACAGAGTCCTAAGTCCTCCATGTAACAGCCAGATGGTGGCCTTTGAGCCACAGTGTCATCAGCTGTGAAACAAGGACCATAAATACCCTCTGTGTTATAAGAAACCATGGTTGTGGGATTCAACTGAAGTGGCTCTAATTTATTGAGCATCTGTTACATATGGAAACATGGCCTCCACCAATGCCAACAGGGCAATCAGTACTCTACACCAGGCACTGGGTAAGGTACAAAGACTACAACAGTGAGCAAAACTGAGACCATCCCTGCCCTTACGGGGCTCTGAGGCAAGTGGTAAAACGCACATGAAACAAATGCTCACACTAATAACCCCAAAATTAAGACCCAGGATAACGCTGCAAGAAATTCAACAGAATGCCACAAGAGGGATGACAGAAACTGCCCTCGTTGATACGGGCAGGTCATGGAAGGGCCCTTCTCACCTGGTAGAAATTTGCCAGGTCATAGTGACAGAGGCTTTCGCAGAAGGAAGAAGGGCATGTACAGAGGCCCTGGGGTCAGCCTATGGTTGGTCACCACCCTTACGGCAACTTAGGAGACAGGTAGAATTATGCTTTCTCCATAGAGGCATCAACCAAGCTTCTGAGAGGTTAAGAAACCTTCCCAGGGTCCCAAAGCTCCTATGTGAAAACACCAGGATCTGAAAAGCCAGATCATCCTGACTCAGAAAGTCAACCCATCTCCAGTAAGCCACACGTCCTCCTGTGAAAGGGCTTTTAGTTAAAAAAAAAAAAAAAAAGAAAAGAAAAGAAAAAGAAGAAGGAAAATCAGACAGGCATGGTGGCACACGCCTATTACTCTCAGCTACTCAGGAAGCTGAGGTGGGAGGATCACTTGAGCCCAGGAGTTTGAGGCTGCAGTGAGCTACCATCCTGCCACTGCACTTCAGCCTGGATGACCTGTCTTTGGGGGGGGGTGGGGGGAAGGACTACATTTCCCAGCTCCCCTTGCAGCTCATAGCAACCACATGACTAGCTAAGCTCTGTCTACAACAGTGTGAAAATTAGCAACGTGGGCAACTTTTGAGTCACACATCCTTCCCACAGGCCAGCAGAGCAACAAATAGAAGGAACCTGGGTCCCAGGTCCCCTAGATGACCTCACGGTGAAGAGCTGCCTACCTGCCTGACACCTACCACCTCAGACTTTTATGCGAAGAAAGAGTAACTCTCCTGTTTCGTTTAACCCAGTAATAAGCTGCCTATGTTGAGTTGAACCAACACCCTCATTAACACAAGCCCTGACTATGCAGCTGACATCCTGCTCCAGGTGCCAGAGACGCAGCAGTGAAGCCAAGGTTCCTGCCTCCATGGAGCTCACCCTCTAGCTGGAGACAGACAACACAGGAGGAAACAAGTAATTTAGACTGTGCTGTTCTGAAGGAAATCAGCAGGTGAAGGGTTAAAGATGAATCTACATGAGCGAGCACGGTCAGCAAAGCCCTCTCCAGGAAGTGAGGGCTCAGATCTAAGGGCTGAGGAGCCCCTGGCCTTGGGAAGAGCATTCCAGGCCGAGGAAACTGCAGGCACAACGCCCCGAGGTCTCCTGGAAGATGCAAAAGGAGGGGAGTGTGGTGCACGCAGAGGGGAGGAGACAAAGGAGAAAACCAGGGAAGGCCCCAAACATGGCCTGGGAGGTCCTGGCTGCCTGGACAGAACCCCTGGGCAGAGTCCCAAATGATGTCCAGGGGTGGGAGTGTGTGTTTTGAGCAGGGGGCTCTCCTTGGGTCCAGCCCCCTTTGTGATGGAATCTGGTGGGAGAGACCTTGGCACCTTTCGAGAGGAGAATGCATTGCAAGGTTGGAAAGAGAATATTCCTTGTCCAGGGGGATTTCAGAAACACAGAAAATTGACTCCTCCAACTCCCCAGTAGGATTTCAAAAGAAGAGTCTGATTTTTTAGCAATGCAGCTCTGCCCTGTAGAGCTGATTATCAAGGACCAGCCATCAATTACAACTTTCTTTTTAAAAGGAGCCTTATTCACTTTCTCTTTACTACAATTCATAACTAGGTTATGGTCCTCCCAGGGCAGCTTCGTCTCATTACATACCTCCCTCCCGCCTTCCGCAGCGGTTATTCAGGAAAGAACAAACTTCCCTTATGGGGGATGCGCTACTTGCTCACAATTATTTTTCCCTGAACTGATGGATTTTGAATAAGTCTCTCCTGCAGTGGGGCACTGCTTCTAAACAAGCCAGGATGCCCTGGGCTGTTCCAGCCTCATCTTTAAAAAACAAAAACAAACACAGCTTTACTGAGATGTAACTGACATACAAACTGTACATATTTGAAGTGTACAATTTGATATGTTTTGGCATAAGTTTACACTCGTGAAACCACCGCCACGATCAAGATAGTGAAATTATCCATCCTGCGGTTCTCCTTGGATCCCTCCGCAGCACCTCCCTCCCACGCCCCATCCCCAGACAACGAGTGATCTGCTTTCTGTCTCTATAGATTAGTTTGCATTTTCTAGAAGTTTCTACAAATGGAAATATAGATCATATATTCTTTTATGGTCTGACTTCTTTCACTCAGCATCATTATTTTGAGATTCCTCCATGCTGTGACATGCACTGACACTTCCTTAACATACCACAATTTATGAATCTATTCACTGCCGATGGCCATTTGTGCTTTTCCAGTTTGGGGCCGATACAAATAAAGTTGCTATAAACATTTGTGCACACGTCTTTGTGTAAACATGTACTTCCTTTTCTCGTGGATAAAAACCTAGGAGTAGAATGACAACCTTGCCTTTGACAGTGGAGTATTCCCCCTTGGGTACATTCCTTTTTCAGGCTCAAATATTGGGATTAGCGTTTAGATGAGTCTCTCCTGACACAGTGCACGTATGAGCGCTGGGATGAGAGAACTGCAGGTGGTTGCAGAGGTAAACACTGGGTGTCAGTTACACCGTGTGTGTGGGGCGGGGGGGTCCGTCCGTCCGTCCGTCCGTCCGTCCTGCTTCTCTGACTGGGCCCTGACTGCCACACAGTTAGCTCAAGAAGAAAAAAGACAAAATACAAACTAGCGCTGAGCGGGGACTTCAGCTGCACAGGTGAGGGGAGGCGCACAGACTTCGAGTCGAGGGGATGGTCAAAGGCACTACGTGACACCCAGGCTGGGGCCTTCGACTCCACTGCCCTGCGGGAAACTCTTCCAAGTTCTCCAAACCACTGAACACCTACAGCCAGGTCATAACTGGTGCAAGTGATTTAAAGGTGTTGAGCGCTCACTTGAATTAAAAGGTGAGTCAGCCCCAGCCCCACTTCTGCCCCCAGCGTGAGCACTATAAAAGGAGGACAACGGAACCCACGCCCATCTGGGAATCGCTGTGAGCATTCGTTCCTTTACCCCGTGCCTAGGAAAGTGCCAGGTACCACAGTGGGCTCTGGGATACCACGGCAAACAAGCTAGTGTCTGCCCTCGTGGAGAACCCAGCCGGGACACAAATAAATGTCTATGCTGTGTGCCACCAAGAAAAATCGGGCAAGGAACAGCCAAGAGCATGCCACGATGGGAGAGGGCAGGTTACTTTGGAGGGGTGGGTGGGGGAGGCTAGATCTGGAGTATCTGCGTATCGTCCCCATTCGAGTACCCTGAGGGACACGGCTTAGTGGCTAACACAGAGCTCTGTCCACACCAAAGGTCTTTCGTGCCAAACACAACTCGAGCAGGCCCCAATTCTTGGTAGACACCCATCTCCCCCCCACCCCTCGGTGTACACAGAAACCACAGTAGGGCCACAGGACAGCACGGTAACTCCCAACACCCTTAGTAGGTAATCTTAACTTAGAGCAGTTTCTGTTGATGCCAACGGCCCAACGAGGGACAGCCTTCCTGTCACCTGTCTCAAGGTGAGGGTTCCTTTTAAACAATCTCTGCCCTGACCACCCAGGTCTGGGGATAACGGCATCCCCAGCCAGTCGTGACTGCATTTTCCCAGCTCCTTCTCTGCTTTCCACACGCGATGGTCTTAATAGCCTTCTGGCGCGTTCTGACAGAACAGACAGCTTACACAGCCACACTTGCAATCGCCGGGCCTCGCTGGCATTCTTGTTGCATTTGCTCATTAGATAAATAAATCCGTGTATGTTGTCAGGACTCTCCAGCTGAGAAATTGATAGAATCGTCCGTAATTTGTACCCATCTAGAAATACCGTTTATGCATACACAGCGATAGAGAGTATTATGCAGGTATTACAACAATCTGCCTTATACCTAAGAAGTCAAGGATTTTTTCTGTTTTGTTCACTGTTTATCTCTGGCACCCAAAGTAATGACTATCACATGGCAGCACTCAGTAAGTGTTTGTAGAGTAAGTCAACGAATATAAAGCAGAGATGCGACGGCAGCTACCTAGGGAGAGTGTTTTGAGGATTAACACAGTATCTGGGGAGGGCCCAGTATAGCGCCCAGCACGTGGTAGCTATTAAAAGGCCCTCCCTGCAGAAGCAGTAGCCTGCAACCTGAAGCCCGGGTCAAATCCAGAAATACCCTGTGCCCCATGGGGCAAATGTTCACAATATTGATCAGAATGGTACACAGCAGAGTCTGCGGGTCCCAGAAGCTGCCCTGAGAGGCTGATGTGGTGGAATGCCAGCTAGTGGGGACAGATGAGCAGGAGGCATTTGCCTGCCTTTGCCTGCCAGGTGTCCCCACCACCAAACAAGGCACCGTTGGTTTAAAAAAATACTACTACTCAGAGCAGGGGTGGTGGATGGGCCTAGAGTCCAGAGGGTCGAGGTCACTGGAGAAGTGAAGGTCAACACAAGGGGTGTCAGGGTGGCAGCACCTTGCCGATTGGTGGGCACGTATTTTGCCATTTTAACAACCCACAGAAACGTCAGCACATACCAGCTAAACCGGAACACTGGCAGAAGGCAGCTGGCCACCAACCATCCTGCAACAGGCCTCAAAACAGATTCCCAGAGCCACTCCAGACTCCAACAGGTGCAAGACCCTCAGGACACTGCGTGGCCTGCACGTATCCTACCACCAGCAACTTACCTCCTCGTGGTCTAGCTGTTCACCCAGCAAGCATCTACGCCTACCAAGCTTCCTGACTCTGTGCCAGACACAGGACGAAACAGTGAGAAAACCGGACCCAGACCAGCCTCCCAAGGCAGGGCCTTCCTGCATCCACTCCCCACGTGGAATTCACAAAGCTGCGTGTGAGAATTCCACATGCCTGGCACTGCTCCACGATGTTCGTAACATCACCTCATTTAACGACAGGAACTGCTTCCTGATTTTATGCTAGAGAACAGAGTTCTCTCTGTGCCCCTTAACAACATAACTCACCATCTAGCCCATACCCACTATCTGCCGGGTACCTGACGTATATGCAGCCTTGTGACAATATATGACCATATGCAGTCGCCATAGCCACACCATCTCACGGAGGAGAAAATGTAGACCTGGTGTGGTTAAGAGTACCCGGAATTTGAACCCAAATCTTTCTATTAATATGTCAAAGTCACTACAGTCTACAGAGCTCTCCTCTGAAATCCATTCCTAGAATAGCCTGTTCATAAACTATTTAAGGAGAAGGAAAGTGAGGTTCAGAGGAGGGTGGGGACCTAATGCAGGTAACTCCTCCCCCAAGGCCAGTGCTGAGAACCCAGCTGGGTCCCTCCAGAGAGCGTGCTGTGCTCTCTGAGACGCCACTCTGTTTCCACATGCCCCTCCCTTCACGAGGAGCCGTGTTCCTGCGATCCCCGATGATCTCTCTGAAGAGAGAACTTTGCTGTAGTCCCAGCTACTCAGGAGGCTGAGGCAGGAGGATCACTTGAGCCTAGAAGTTCGAGGCTGCAGTGAGCTACGATTGCACCACTGCACTCCAGCCTGGGCCATAGAGTGAGACCCTATCTCTTAAACAAACAACAACAAAAAAAAGACAAAACTTTGAAGAACAGCTACTTTACCTACCTCCTCTCAAGACAAAGATTCTGCCCCAACGAGGGCTGCCACACCTGGTGAGGTCACAATAGGACAGCTCACCTCACAAGGCTGTCCTTTGCTGTCAGATCTCTGATAACTTTTTCAAAGAATTTCCAAAGTGCTGGGGGAACAATGTCGGACGCTATCCTCAAAGGCCGTGCCACTGAAGTGGGAGCCCGCCAGCAGCAGTCGGCTCACTTGGAGCGATCATCGTTCACCCAAAGGTGCCTTCAGTTTCCACCGGAGGGAATGTAGCTGTGAAGGCAGCGACATGTGCATTCCGAGACATTTACACGCTCAGCCTTCGCCAGGACAGGACAAAGATTTCAAAGGCTCTGTAATATTCTCATTCTCCAGCCAAAGACTCTATTTCAACAAATTGCAAAATGAATTAAATGTTTGTTTTAAATTTGAACAGGTTACAGCCTGCTGGTACTCCGCCTTGACCTACTAAAAGGACAAACGCTCTGATCAAATTCTAAGTGGTGGCACAGTCTTTTCCTATTCAAAGCCCAGAGAGCCATAACTGACAGTCAGAACCAGCAAGGGCACCGTCAGAAGTTTCCAGTCTCGATGGATTCCAGTGTCAAGAGCAAGTCGGGCAACCGAGGCACTCAAATTGGGTGCAAAATTTAAGGGAAGGGCAAAAAAACCCAGCAACTGTGGTAATATTTTCACGCAATATTTTAAAAAATTAACGCTAAAAAGAACCTATAATGAACGAAACGGCAAAATTTTAAATCAAGACAGGTTCAGCATTACTGAGTTTTCCTTTGGCCTCAGGTTCTGCCAGGCTCAGCTCCAACATCCTGCTCCTTCTGAAGCTGGTGAAATGTGCCCGGAACAGCAAAGGGACCTGCCAGCACAGTCACTGGAAACTAAAACGTCTAGGGCCTCAGGCCCTCAGCGCCGTGCTCTTGGATCCCCGTCTCCCTGGGCAGGAATTACAGCACCAGCCTCAACCTGCTCTGGTCCCAATGGGCGGCCGGGGGATCTTCAAGACACGACACGCCCACCTAATCTCATCACAAGTCTGCCTAGACCTGCCAGGTGGTTCTCCCAGATCCACAAAGAGGAGCAAACGGGCAGCCAGCAAAGTGCATTCGGCAAGCAAATGTATTTTGTTTGACTCCCAGGGTGCTTTTTTAAAATTAAAATCAGTTGCCAACATTTCAAAGTTTAATTTTCAAATAGAAACCCAGAGGTATGACTTCTCTTAGCAAAGACACGTTCTCACACTGAGCCCACTTTCCTGTTCGGCAGACCCAGCCCGGGGGTGCAGGTGGAGAAGGACGTGCTCTCTGCTCAGCTTCAGCCCACCACGTGCCAGGCACCGGTCAAGGGGCGGGGGGAGCAATGAGCAAAAGCGGCCCAAAGGCCTGCATGGAGTTTACATTCAGGTGGGGACAGACAATGATCAGAGCAAGTGATATACAGAATGAGGCAACGAACCCACATGCAGGCCTGGGGCACCCCTTTTCACTCCCATCTCTTGAGGAATGTACTTAGCTCCTCCCATGCCTCAGCTTCCTCATCTGTAGAATGGGAATTATAAGTACCTACCCTGACAGGGCGGCCATGAGGATTAAATGAGATAGTATACGCAAAGTGCTTAGCAGAGTGCCAGGCACAGAAATGTTCAATAAATGCTGAAACCAACATCACTCCTCCTCCTCCTCCATCATCAGGAACACCTGCCCACCGACCCCACCCTCCTCCTACACCATGAGGATAAAAATAAAAAAGAGAAAAGTCCCTTATATTCTTCCAGCACTCCGCACATGGTAGACACCAACTGGTAAACCTGAGTTCAGTTTGGAAAACTGAACTCTTTCTGCTGTGATCTACCTGCCTCTCCTTTTCTGACACTCAGCAGCTATGAAATCATATGAACTACTCATACGTGGGAGCTCAAAAGACCTATATATACACTGCACCACAGACTCTAAATTCTAATTCCCACAGATTTCAAATAATCAGAAAACTGAAATAACCAGCTTTTTTATAGTGTCACACTCTGATAATCGATGTTTGTAATTATGGCCTTGAGGCACGGCAAGTTCGTTAACTGCCTTCTAAATTATCGAAGATCAAATTATGTTCAGTTGCATTTTAGCGTTAAGTGTATTTTAATTATATTCTCATTCTTGGAAAATTAGTAACACACAGGGCTGAAATAGATGATCAAAGCAGCACTGTGAATAAAGCATTCTGGATAAAGCCCAGATTTCCAGAATGTTCTCACGAAGCCATATTCTGCTATCATTCTAGGTAAATGAGAGTTTATAATTCATATCCTCTCTTTTTCACAAAAGAATATGGCCACTTATAAACAAGTGAATTAGGGAATAATATTCTTAAATTAAGTGAGGAAATAAAGGGGGGAGCAGAGGCAAGAAAATAGATGAAGCCAGCAGTAAGGCTGGAACCAAACAAGACAGGCCACAGGTCTCTACTTTTGCTGAAGGTGAGCCCACATTTCCGCTGAGCTTCCTAGAAGCCAAGGCAAAGAAGAAAATATGACCAGTGATGGCATTTCACAGCATCCAAAAGACTTGACTACTTAGTCAAGAGAATCATCGCCAGTATTTACAGCTGGAAGAAACTGCTCTCACACAGAAAGTACTCACATTACATATGAGCAATCAACAATAGCCTTACCAACATGCTTACAGAAAATACCGTGATGATTTTCAGTGGGCTGTATCTCCTAATACCCAAGGCCAGAGGTCAAAACCTCAGACGCCACTGAAAACAGGTGATATGGCTGGGCTTAGACAACAGCAGGGGGACAGTAGATAGGTGAGAACTACGATACACAAGAAGGTGCATATCCTACCTCAAGGACACAGCTGCGACTCAGCTCTAGCCAACTGCTGCTATGTGGGTATGTGGGCCCAATGCATCCAGATAATTTTCTAAATTATAAAATATTTCAAGCATACAAAATAATAAATAACACATATATACATACAGCAAATAATAAACAGTAATAAAACAAACATTTGTATACCTACCACTGCCTAAGATATAGAACCTTCTGGTAAGTTTGAGAACCTCTCTCCAGTATTAGCCCTCTCCCTTGCAATCACTACCCTGATTTTTATGTTTATCATGTCCTTGATTTTCTGTATAGTTTACCGCAAGTGTGAATTCCTAACCTATCTCCTGTTCCATTCTACGTTTCTGATCTTCATATAAATGTGTTTGGCTGCAACTTGCCTTCTCTGTACCTCATAATATTCACGAGACCCGTCAACACTGATGTGCATAGCTTAGGCTCATCCATTTTCATTGCTGTATTGATCTCTGTACTACAACACTTTTTTTAAAATTTATTCTCTTATTGTTGACAGATATTTGAGTTGTGTCGAATGTTTTGCCCTCACGGGCAGCACCATGTGAACGTTGCCATACGTGTCTCTCCTGGTGCACATGGCCAGGTGTTTCTCTGGGATGAGACTGAAACCTAGATTTTAATACACTGGCCAAACTAATTTCAATTAAAAAAAAAAACTATGTGGATCAAGTCTCTGTGTGCAAGCAAAGCACACCCGTGAGCTAGATCCCCCTATTAGCTGCTGCAACACACACTGACAGCTTCATGCTGAACTGCGAAAGAATCGTTCCCTAGGCAGTGGAACAATTCAGGCCGCATTTGCTTCTGCCCATTATCTAGCTTAATTCAAGGACAAAGGGCCTCAGGTGGACAGACAACATGACTTTCTTGCAGGTGCTTGTAAATATCATTTCTTGAAAATTGGCTTTTGAAAACTTTTGGACGAAGAGTCTGACTTCATACTCACTAACACAAGCCCAGAGGCTCCTAAAAGAGCCCAGAATAGATCTTCCTAAACTAGAAATGCTTTTAGAAAATGCACACTGGTGAAATCTCTTTCGAAATACATTCACCATAAAATGTGGCCCCAAGACACTCCATGATGCTTTACGAAAGGTATTATCTAGCAGAAAGTTTCCAAAATGACAGAACAGTAGAAACTACGGTCTGAATGTTTATATCCCCCCAAAAGCCATATTGAAAAGCCATCACCCCAAGGTGATGACATGAGGAGACTGGGGCCCTTGGTAGGTGATTAGGCCAGGAGGGCGCAGTCTTCACAAATGGGATCTGTGCCCTCATAAAAGAACTCCAGAGAAAACCCTTGTCCTTCCCACCATGTGAGGACGCAGCAAGAAGGCATCCTCTATGAACCAGAAAGTGGTCCCTTACTAGATGTCAAATCTGCCTTGATCTTGGACTTCCCAGCCTTCAGAACTATGAAAAATAAATTTCTGTTCTTTTTAAGCTAACCAGTTTATGGTACTTTGTTAAAATAGCCCAAACAGACCAAGCCCATAGATGACACAACCAATAACAATAAACAGAAAATTACAGCGTCTGTGCAAAAAACATATAAAAGTTTGCCTTTTAATTGTAGAAGTTGATTTTTATGTTTTGGAAATCAGTTTCATAAATAAAGTTTTATTGGATATAGCCATACCCACTTGATTATACTCAGCTGCCTCCACGCTGCTTTGGCAGAGTTGAGTAGTTATGACACATGGCTGGCCCCTAAAGTCTGTAACGTCCACTATCTGGCCCCTTTACAGAAAAAGTTTTCATATCCCTGTCTTATATCATTAGATAACATACATCTAGATTCCAACAAAGAGGACTGTGCACACCAGATAATTTCCTACATCGTGAATTGCAATAGAACCAGATTCTAAGCAAATTATCTTTCTTTTGAATATGATCAAAATCTGCCCCCCAGATCAATGTCCTTTAAAGGTGGTACAACAGGATGAGCAACAGCAACAATGTTAGTTATGGAGGAAAGTAACAGTGTAACTGCCAAGTGAACTCATGAGATAGACATAAAAGAGCTTCAACTCTAAGACCGAAATCTTTCTATGTCCACAGGACAAGGTCACATTGCTATAGTCCTCCCAGAGCAGACGCTAGAATATTCATGCCACAGCCACTTGGTGCCTATCATATGCAGGGGACATTCTCTGGGCTCGGGATTCAACGTGCAAACAAGATAATCACAGTCCCTGCCTTCATGGAATTTACATTCTAGAAGGGAGGCAAGCCATAAAGCAGCAAACAAGGACATAAAGTAGATGATCGAAGGTTCTGATATTTCAGTCAAGAAAATAAACCAGGGCAATGTGATGAATAAACCAGCTGAAAGGCACTTTCTGATCAATCTGGACTATCTGGGGACATCTCGCTGAGAAGGTGACACTGAATTAAGACCTGGAGGACAGAAAGCACACCACGCAAAGATCTGGGGGGAGAGAGAATATGGAACGTGCATGGGCCCTGAGGATGGGATGAACTTGGCATTTTCTAGGAACAGGCCAGGAGCAGAACGAGGAGGAGTATGGTAGCAGGTTGGGTGGGAGAGGTATGCACACACCAGAGCACAGATTTAGAATTGGCTCAGGCTGACCAGGCAAGAGGCTACTAGTGATGCTCCAAGCAAAAGAAGGTGGTAGGTGAGACTCATGGTAGCAACACTGATAGTGAAAAGTGGTTGGTTTTATAAGATATTCTAGAAGGGACTCAGTATAACTCATCGAGTGACCAGATGTAGAGGGAAAGAGAAATCGAGGATGACTCATGTTTTTTAACCTGAGTGAGTAGCTGAATGGAAGGTGATGCCATTCACAGAGATGGAGAGAAGTGTAGGAGGGACAAGTTTGGAGAAAAACCAAGAGTTCCGCAGTGGCCTTGTTCGGTTTGAGATGCCTTTAAACCGGCAGTCCTCAACGGAGGGCATTTTTGCCACCAAGGGGAAAGTAGGAACTGCCTGGAGACAATTTTGGTTGTCACAACTGGGAGAGGGAGATGTTGCTGGCACGTGGCAGGTCAGTGGGTAGATGCTGCTGAAAATCCTACAACGCACAGGACAATTGCGCATAAAATGGACTGGCCCAGAATGTCAGTGAGGCCAAGTTTGAGAAACCTTCTTTTAGACAATCGCGTGGAGATGTCACGAAGACGAAGATGTTGGATAAACGTGTGCGGAACTCAGAGAGGTCAGTGCTAAAACTACACATTTGGTTTCTCTCCACACCTTATTTTTCTTGTGTTGCTCCTCTCCCCCAACATTCTATTTTTAGCTGCTCTGCTGGGGGAAGCAGTTATACAGGAATTAAAAAGGGATTGAGGTTAATGGATCTAAGTAGAAGCTATCAAAACTGTTAACTCATTCATAAACGCCCGCTAAGGCTAAACAAAATGCCAAGTATTGAGAAGATGTAGGGGAAAAAAGAAAAAAGAGTAAAATATGCAGATCCTACTCTAAGAGTGATCCGAGTTGGAGAAAGAACCAAGTTGATCAGTGGTGATAAACACTCTAACAGGGGTATCTCAAGGCATTATGGGGACATTCAGGAAAATATGATTAACTCTGCCTTGGTTGGAGGAAGTGGTGAAAGAAGGGAGTCGAGACAGGGTTCACACAGTCAGAGAAATGCAAATTAAAACGATGTGGAGATTATGTAACTCAACTATCAGATTAGCAAAAACTCATAAGAAATTTTATTTATGCCATTAAGAGATTTTCAACAGGCCGGGCACGGTGGCTCACGCCTGTAATCCTAGCACTCTGGGAGGCAGAGGCGGGCGGATCGTTTGAACTCAGGAGTTCGAAGCCAGCCTGAGCAAGAGCAACACCCTGTCTCTACTAAAAAAAAAAATAGAAATTGGCCAAACAACTAAAAAAAATAGAAAAAATTAGCCGGGCATGGTGGTGCATGCCTATAGTCCCAGCTACCCAGGAGGCTGAGGTAGAAGGATCGCTTGAGCCCAGGAGTTTGAGGTTGCTGTGAGCTAGGCTGATGCCACGGTACTCTAGCCCGGGCAAAGAGAGTGAGACTCTGTCTCAAAAAAAAGAGAGATTTTCAACATAAGGAAAAAAAAATACAAATATTACATCAAAGTAATTAAGTAAAAAACCCATAATTCTAAACCTGAATTGGGAATATCTGTATGAACTCATAATACATACTCTGTTGACAAGCAGGGGTAGGGGAGGAAGGAAAGGAGAGAGGGAGGGAGGGAGAGAAAGACTTCCCAGCTCCGACCACAGCAAAGGCCTGGAAACGATAACCAGTTTAGTAGCAGTGAGCACCTCTACCACCCAGATTATGGTGTAAAAACAGAACCAGGACACCTTGGGAAAACAGTTGATTCCATGTCTGGGGCATGAAGTACAAGAAGGGCCTAGAACATCCCACTTTCCTTGCTTTGATGTCCAGCACGACAACAAAGAGTACTCTTGACTCTTCAGGAGTCGACCTAAATACTGTCCCATGGGACAATTTGAATATCACAAAGAAAAATAACTGTGAGGGACTGAAAAACATCAAATAAGTTTTAATACATAAATTCATAATGCTAATCATTAAAAAATTCACCGGGCATCTTTGGAGGATGGAAAGGAACCAACTCATTATTCTGAAAATTGACGAACAGAAGGAAAAAGTCAAAGCCTTGGTTCCTTTGCCTTCCTCATAGCATTATAGGGAGAATTAACGTAGGTACCAAATTGGAAATAGCACCAATACATTGTAATCGTAAAGGAACTGTGGTTGTTGTCATTATAAGCCCTTCCTGTCTCTTGCTGGCAGAAAAACATAGAAACCCACAACACGCATGTATGACTCTTACTAAGGTCCAGGAATTCATCTAAATGTTATACACACGTTAGCTTATTCTTCACAACAACACTATGAGGTAGGAACTATTACTATTTTCATTTTACAGATGAGAAAACTGAGGCTCAGAGAGGTTAATAACTTATTTAATATTCTGCAAAGTACGACACCTCGGGGAAGTGGCGACCAGCAGCCGTGCAGAGCACCGTCGCAGAGGACAAAGAAGCCCAGAATAATATTGCTGTTGTCACTCATTACTGCGGTCATCATCATTGTATCCATTATGCACCGAGCACTCACCTTGCGTTGATCATCACACATGAATGGGGCCGCGACGTAAGTGCTGTTATTCATCCCACTTTCCAGAGGGAGAAAGCGAGGTCCGGCTAAGCTGGGAAGGTTGCCCACAGTGGTTCAGTGAGAAACGGGTGGGGCTGGGCTTGGAAGTCAGCCAGCCACATTCCACAGTTCACATTTTTCCCCAGCTTTATTGAGGTATAATTGACAAATAAAAATTGTACAAATTCAAGGTGTGCAATGTAATGATTTGATCTATGTATTATTGTTCAAAGGCTACCAGAATCCAATTAATTAACACACCCATCAGCACCACAGTTACCATCGTGTATGTGTTGGGGGTGAGGGTACGTGGGATCTACTCTCTCGGCAATTTTCAAGTAGACCATGCAGTGTTTCCAACTATAGTCACCCGAATATTAGACACCAGTACATTAGACACCCAGAGCTATTAATACTTCATCCTACAACAGAAAGTCTGTGCCCTTTGACCAACATCTCCCCATTTCCCCCAGGCCCTGGCAACCACTGTTCTCTCCCCCACAGCTCTCAGTGTGTGTCGTTCTGCCACGAGGGGGCTGCCTGCAGACCCGCAGGATCAGAGAGGTCGAAAGAAGGGAGGGAAGCCAGGGATCCAAAGGAAGAGATCAGGAAATACATAAGAGAAAGAGCTTTTGTGTGGGGGTAGTCATTATCTCTGTCCGGAAAAAAACAAAACAAACACGTAAATGAAAATCAAAGAAAAATCATGAAGACCTCTTTTTCAGCCCATTCGAGGAGTGGCTGTCCACCAGCAGCAATTTTGCCCTCCAACGGACATTTGGCCAAGGTCTGGAGACATTTTGGTTGTCACAGCTTGGCAGACAGCGGTGCCACCAGCACCCAGTGGGTCGAAGCCAGGCATGCCACTGAGCAGCCTGCAATGCACAGGACGCCCCCTAGCACAGGACTGGGTGGCCCTACAGGTTGGTAGTGCTGAGGGTGAGAATCCTGACACAAAGCGACTCGCTTAAGCTAGCTGGGCTGAGCTTTATTCCTTTGTTAAGTGGCAAAAATCATCCTTACACCCCACTGACGTGTTTATGAGCAGTAAATATATACAGCGCCTGGCCTTTGACGGGCACTCGAAACAGCAACTGACTCCGAAAAACCCCTCATCACCCCCGCCATCACTAAGCGGGAGAAGCGTCGGCACACTGCAACTCCTGGCCACATCCAGCCCGACTGCTTGGGTGAGGTTTTACTGGCACACAACCACGATCATGCATCGTCTTGGGCTGCTTTAGTGCTCCAATGCAGGGGTGTGTAGCTGCAACAGAGACCACACAGCCCACGACACCTAAAGATTTTACTATTCATCTCTTCGTACAAAAAAGTTTGCTGTCCTAGAAACAGCCAGGAAACTGAAGTGCTACAAAATAAACAAAATTGTTGTCATTCTGATGTGTCAAAAAAACTTGTAGGAAATTTATATTTCTATCCCCACGTATGCAAGGGCTACAAGCGCAAAGTTCTTAGATGCAAAACAGCTTCTAACCGCCGAAAGCCAATTTAATCCGTTCCATTTCAACACTTTTCATCAAAATTGACCACCACTTCGCTTTAAAATACATGCCATCAAAGCAGTTCAAATCTCAAACACCAGGAAGGCAGCTGCTATGATATTTACAGAGAAACGTATATCTAACTCTCCTCCTGAGCCACGGCACAGGGAGGGGAAAATTTTCCATTAATTTTAAAAGCTTTTACTACCAAAGGCAGAAAAGATTTTTCAAGAAGACAAAAAAAGTAATATTTTAGCATTTAAATGCAGTTTTCTTCACAAAGGGAAAATAATGTCTACCTATTACATAGTGGGAACTGGGCTGTTACCATAGAACACATTTCACTTAGAGGAGGAGGCCCGCGCTTGAGAGCCTCATTTCCAGAAGCATTAATCTCGGGCACCGGAAAATGCAAGTGCCGGCGCGCAGAAGTTGGTCTTTGTCGCGAACAAAGTTTTCAAGTTTTTATAAGACTTATCTCCCTTCTCTACCTTGAAAATGGATTTTTTTTTAACTTCTTGGAGAGTGGGAGGTTGGGGGGTGGGAGGACAGTAATCAACAGAACCCAATTCCATCTCTCTTGCTAAAAAAAATATCATTCTTGGCCCAAAGCAGGGCACAGAGCCGCCTGCATGACCCAGAGAAGTGAATTGGGGTATTTCGAGGGTTCCATGGAGAGGGAGAGAGACTTTTAACAAATACTTGTCACTGTCAAAGAGCGGCTGACAGTTCGGCCCGGCAAAGTGGAGTTTCCGGCGCCGAGAGGGAAGCTGTGAGTCACGCCAGGGAAGCGGAGCACACTCGGCTCTGCCTCACCAGTCCTCGAGGTGAACGCTACCTTCGTCAACGGAAGCTGCGGAAAAAGATGCTGATGGGGAAAAAATTAGCCACAAAGGAAGTTAGGAGACAGGGATGTTTTCTGAAAAACAAAACTAAGAAAGCTGTGGGCAATTTGGCAAGCAAACATGTGGGTGGGGAGGAGGAGGAGGAACATTCTGGGACTCTGGCGGCCTCTCCTGAGGGCGCAGGAGGCTGCTTCACGGCCCCATGGCGGGGTGAGGGTCTCCCTGGAGGGAACCAGTGACCCCACTGTCTGTCGTCCTGGTAAAGCGGAGAACTGAGGACACGGGAAGGGAAAGCCATCTTCTCCCTGGGCTCTGGTCACGTTAGGCCGGGATTCGAAAGCCCCAAGAGAACCAGGGCAGTTCTAGTGGTGGAGCAGGCCCGTCCTCAGCCAGGTGACGGCAAGCCAGGAAGGAGGCAGGGACACAGGCAGGTCTGGGCTGTGACTGACAGGACCTGAATCCACCCAGAGAGGAGCTGTCCTCACTGTTGAGCACAGGATCGGGGCAGGGAGTCAGGACCAGGTGTCAGAGAGCAGTGACAGCACTTTCTGCTGGTAGTGGCACTGGCCGCGTAAGCCCAAAGCTGCCCAGATTCCGGCACACGGACTGTGCGGAGGGGGAGGGGTGAGGGAGACTGTGGACTTCTCTGGCCTTGGAGTGGAAAGGGTGGGTCCTCAGGAGCCAGGAATGGCTCGTTCTCCCTGGGTGAGCACGCCAGGCGTTCTCAGCCCATCAGAGGAGACTAGACTTGCGGCCACTCCCTGTGTGACGGGGCTCAGGTTGTTCAACTCAGGAGTGATGCTGTCTGTCCCTCCAGCAGGTAAATGGGACAAGACGGTCCCTATGCACCAGACACGAGGAGAGGGAGATAGCGGGAAGCATTGCACGTGATTCCACATTTGATCTATAAACTCTACACATTAGAAAGCACTACTGCCAGGACATAGATGAGGACACCTGAGGCACACAGAGGTTAGGCGACAGGGCCCGGGCGTGCACTTAGAGCCATGACCTGGATCCTCACATGCCGAGCAACGTGGGGAAAGACCATCACCTCCTGCTGCTTAGATTCAAGGTTCTTTTCCCCAGAGAGTGGCCGTGAGCCTCAGGTCTAGAACATGAGCCCCAGCTCTGTCATCAGTTCCTTCTGTGACTTCAACCATCAGTAAGCTCACCATGCCTCAGTTTCCTCCTCCATATAATGGGGCTAAGAGTAACACCGCCACAGAGAGCGACTGTTCAGGATCACACGAGATAAACAAGGTGCTTAGACACGTGCCCGGCACGTTGTGAGCTTGCCGGCCCAACCAGGATCTCAACAATCACTCAGAGAGATACCTGCAGCTTTCCCAAAGAACAGAATGGCTCAAAATTAACTGATAAAAATGATTCTTTGTGTTTTTATTTTTTTAATCCACTCAAACATGCCCCCAAAGTAGATTAAATGAAAATGTTCAATATGGTCTTTCTACCGAGCTATTGGATCAAAGCAAGTCATTAGCTGAGCTGCATAATTCATTTGATTAATTTGCACGGTAACGAATCAAGAGACGCCACAGAACCTCAACATCGCTCCAAGTCCAACTTCAAGTCTCTTTCAAGCTTTGGAAGATTCTTCAGCTAGAAAACAGTCAGAAAACGTGTCAGGGGACCAACAGGGAGCTTAACCTCTAACAAGGGCTGGTAAATCTACCAGAGACATCTTCATAAACGAATACACTGTCTGACAGGTGGGGCAGGAAGACCTCAGCCACCGCTGTCATCAGAACAGGGTGCAAATATCAGCTCCAGCACTTCCCAGCTGGGAGACTTCGGATACGCTATTCAACCTTTCTAAGTCTCCTCCACGCCCACCACCACCTACCTTGTGGCGTTGCTGTGAAGATGAAATGACGGTGCATGTAACGCCCCAGCCCAGCACTGGACACACAGTGGGTGCTATTAAGTGATGTCAATTACATTAATTTGGGTTTAAATAATTCATTCATTTTTTCATTCATTTCTAGGTGAGTGAGCCACCTTGGTAAAAATTTCTACTTATTCCATAGATGGATGTTGGCAACAATTCTTACATACAAGCTTGGACAAAGTCCAACCTCTACAGGCCTAGCCCCAGAACCTCTGTGCTTGGTATCGGCCCCTCAGTGGAAGAGAACAGGCTAGTGATAGGTTTTATATCCTTCAAATAAAACGAACAAGAGCATCATGTTATTAGAAGCAAAGTCCTAAGTCTGACTATCCTATCAAGGGCCATTTCTGAAATGAGAGGGTATCCTGAGGCAATGTTTTTTACGCGATGCTTTCCAAGCCAAACTGCTACGAACCATTCAAGCTGAACGTCTTCCAGCGTTCTCCCTCAGGAACGACAGCAGAGCATGGTAAGAAAATGCAGCCTCTCAGCACCCCTGACTTGCCCAACAAAACTAAATCTTCCTGAACAGGTCAGAAACAGCTGGCTGGGACTTGGAGGGGAATTTCTATCAATTGGCCAAGAGCAGGCCGGGCAGGGAGATGCAGCAATCCAGGAGTGCGTGTGTCAGGAAAAGTCGAGACAGGGAGAAAAGGACAGAGAAAAGGGAAAACTTTCCAATCGGACCACTTTCACACAAAGAAATGTTAACTGTAGCATCTGACACCTAAAAGACCCTCTCCAGGAGGACTGTCAAATAGTGCTAAATAACCAGGAAACGTGAAGGTGTTTTGCCTGTCTCGCTCTACAGCCTGTCAGTCAGTTGCCCAGTTAGTCACACCTTTGCCGGTGCTGTTCCCGCCACCCGGACTGCCCTTCTCACTGGCAATGTCCTGTTCTACCCTCACGGCCCAGCTTAGAAAGGAACATCCCCGCCCTGTTTTCTCTGAGATGCCCCAAACCGCGTCCCTTCCACTACCAGATCTCAGACGGTGTTAAGTCCCCTCTTCGCAGTCACCGATCACTTGCTGCTACCAATTACTGTTTTATGGCGCTAACTCCCCTAGTAGGCTGGGAGCCCCATAAGGCAAAGCAGGGGGCTGATGAATCAACGTACCCTTTGACCTGGCACTCGCGCCTTCATTCAGCACTAAAGTGAGCCCTGCTCGTCTGCCCCCATGGCACCCACTTCCCCTCCTACACTCCCGTTTTCATCGGGGATCCATTCCTCTCACCAGCCTTCATTCTCCGCGTCTGAATGGGGCTCTTCCCTCTGTCTCAGCGCGTGAGCCAGATGCTGTGGTCAGCTGAGAAGAGAGACTGCAGTCCAAGCTGGCCCTACAGAGAGAGCTCAAGGTTTCCGACAGGGATGGAGAGATAGACTCCCACTTTTCCTATGGGTGTGAACCTGGAAGAGAAACTGTTTGCCCAAGGGTGATCACAGCCACCTGAGACCACGAGGGGAAAACCTACCAAAAATGACGTCAACCCAGAAACGGTAGAGGCAAGTGCTAAAGAGAATCCAACAGGCGCCTGGTGACACAGCTTAAGTCTCAAGACCCAGCCGCACCTAAAGCCAGACTTTCCCTCTTGGGCCAAAGGAACCCCTTTCAGGAGATTATCAGGACAGGCTGTGCTCCGTGGTGATAATAAGCAAAGCCTGATATCTTAGAGGCTGAACACAGGTCAATTCTGCACTTACGACATTTGTAGTGGGTCCAGCAGCACAAAAGGACAATTCCCTTCCAAGCAGCAACTCGGGGATCCAGGCTAGTGTCATCCGTGGCCACGCTGCATAGAACACACGGCTTCCAGGCTCACCGTGGCAGTGGCAACAAGAACCAGGGAAACTCATCTACAGCCCACTGGGAGAATTAGTCACATGGTCCCAATCTACCCTTCACATAGATGGGGAAAGGCACCTGTCCGTGTCTAGGCAAAGAACAAGGAGACAGGGCTCGATAAACAAATAGCGTAGTCTCTGCCACGGCCAGCTGGAGCCAAGTTTTCTGTTTCCTGCAACCAAAAGGCTCCTAAATGATACAAGTGCCATCCAGGAGACAGAGGATCATGGCAGATGATGGGGCTAACACGGCAGTTGCCACTGGGGAACTTACAGCAGAGCAAGAGAACACGGGGAAAGAATGAGGGAAACGACAACACAGGCAGGACAAGCAGATACGAAGTAGGGGACTGTCAGGACTGGGAGCCGGGATACGACGAGACACTGGGGAACTGAACGCAGTCTCATGGGTGCAGAGGGGGCATCAGAGAAGGCTTCCGGGAGGGGATCTGGCAGATGAGAAGTCGTCAGTGAGGGAAATCGGGGAGGGCAGGGTGCAGGGGAAAAGAACAGGGCTCCAGGTAGAAACACCTGCCTGTGTAGAGGTCTGCAGTGAGCGTGTGTGCGCTGGGGGGACTGGAGCAAGCTCAGAGGGAGGTGAGAAATGAAGAAGGCAAGAGCCAGAGCAGGAAGGGTTTTATGTTAATGTATGAATGTGTTACATTTGGATGAACCTAAGGGCAAAAGGGAATCACGGGAGAGTTTTAAGCAGAAAAATGGCCCCAGCAGCCTGGGCTTGGGGTAGTTTTTCATTATCCCATCCCCGGGTGCTAAATGCACCAGCCCCGCCCCGTCTCAGCAGTCTGCACTCCCCCCGACCCGTGGTTTCTACAGCCCCACACTGCTAGTGACAAGCCCTGGAGGTTACTAGCAGGCTGAGCTCCACCAGCACTGGGGACAGCCCTGTCCCTTCACCAGGTGTATCCTGAACTCTGAGCCCCACCCTGACAGGGCAGTGTCTCCTGTCCTCCCTTCCATCAAGACCAGACGGCTCCTTCTGGGGGCCCAGAAGTAGCTTCAAGAAGCCACTTCCCACCTCAGGCAGGAAAGCGAATCTAAAAGAGGCCCAAAATAGCGTCAGTCTGAAAAGCTGAAAACCAGCCACTATAATTACAAGTATTTTTATCTATCGCCCAAAAGGGAGTATTGGATCATTTTCTCAGTGTTTCGCTAAGGAAGTTCATCTGTTCATTCTCAAGTACTCCAGACTCCCGGATCAGAGACACAACCGGAAATGAGGCTGCGACAGAAATGGGAGCCAAAGAGAACGCACGAGGTGCAGATGCTGAGCAAAAGGCAGGGCCTTGGCACCGTCACCCTTGGAGGGTGGCAACCCCACTGTGAAATGGGACATGCCCCAAGATCTTTAAGAAAAGAGAAATCCAAAGATTGGCAAAGATAAAACGCCTCCAAGTCTGGGAGCCCGGGCTTGTCTGCACAGAAGCACAACTGTCACCCACAGCTGAACGTGCCCTCCGCAAGCGCAGTCGGTGACAGAAAGGCCCAGGGAGACGTGGAAGGAAAGAAGAGCCAGTGAAGAGGGGGCACTACCGGAAGTGGACCCTCTTCCTCCTGCCACACTGGGCGGGTCACCCTGGCACACGGGAACGGCCTAGGGACACCCGCTGAGCACAGAGCAGTCAGAACGGGCCGCCGTCCGAGCAAGTGCTCACACTGGGAACTCGTGTGCCAGGCGGAACGTTTCCATTCTCCCCACTGTCCCTTCCGTCGCGTCCTCAGGCTTGACGAGCTAATATGTCTGTCACCACTTTCCTCGTCCAGGCTCCACTCAGAGTTAAACGTTCAAGCTGGCCGCCAAGGAAGGCGCGACTCCTATTTCAAGCCCGGTACAGAGAGGCCACAGAGGATGGTGGAAAGATGCCAACCTTGGCATCAGCCGGCCGGGGTTCGGGTCCTGGTTCTACACATGCCAGCCTCGTGACCTCGGGCAGGATCACCTCCAAGCCTGTTTCCTCATCATCCTTAGACACAGCGAACAACAGATCAGACAACCCATGTAACGCAATTAACACAGTGCCTAAAAATAGAGCAACCCCTCGGTTTATGCTAACTGCCATTACCATCACTATCGTCAAGATTTATAGTTGCCTTCCATTAAACAAATGTCACCAAAAGCCTCACAGGTCACAGAGTACCTACCACCTGATAGACTCTCAATAAACAACGATGGGAGAAATTCTCCAGGAGCAACGATCCAGTTTTTTCAACTAATAAATGACAAGTAAAGAAGAAACGGAGGGAAGATACAGATGAGGGGACCTATAGATCAAAAGAGACTTCAGAGAGGTACCAACCACTCACAAGGTGTGGACCACCTTATGTGGATCCTTATCCAAGCATCAATTTGAGTTGGAAATTTAAACACCTACCAGATATTTCATCATATTAAGTAAGAAATTATTGCTAGCTTTTTAGGTATGATATGGATATTAGAGTTTTTTCTTAAAAAAGAAAAAGTCTTCATATTTTATTACCAATATATTCCAAACTACTTTGGGGTAAAGTCTATGTTGGGCCTTGGATTTCCTTCCAAATACCACAAGAAGCTGGGGAAAGAGGAAAGCATATGAATGAAGCAAAACTGGCCGTGAGTTGATAACTATTAAAGGTGGGTGACAGGAACATGGAAGTTCTTTATATTCTTTTGTCTCCTCTTATATAAATTTGAAGTATCCATAACAAAAATAATTTTTAAAGAACTGACAGAGCCACCTGTGAGATACAGCCTGCCTCCTCCTCCCCCAGAGACCTTCGCAAGGGAATTAGTCCATTCTAAACAAGGCTACCCTGGAGCCTGGAGGGTGGCTACCCATGGAGGCTGGAAACCCATGTGCTGATGGAAACCTACAGGCAGTGGCTGCACCTCTTTGTCTCCAAGTTCCTCAGTTTCCCAGGGCCAGTGCAGCAGTGCTGCTGACATGACTATGCTTGTCGTTGATCGGAGTCGACGTGGGCATCCGAGCAAAGGGCAGATGCAAGAAGCAGAAAGGCGCGGTGCTGAGCTATCCTGCATGACCTGGATGCTAAGGTTCCTACCTCGGAAGCTGGGAGGGAGAACAGTAAACAACGGGCCCCCTGAAAGGCCCTCTGTTAAAAGAAGCCCCCCTCCCTGGTAGTCCACTCTGAGGTTCACTGAGACTGGCAGGGGCCTCCTTTATAAGGCTTTGTAAGGTATGACAGTGACACTGGTTATGCATTTGTTTGTTTTTTTAAGAGCTCTCATCTCTTAAAGATAGATTCTGAAATATTTAGGAATGTAATGATATGGAATTTGGGATTTTCTTCAAAATGCCATGAGAAGCAGCTATGGGTAGGACAGGATATAGAGGAAGCAAGACTGGCCAGGAGTTACTAACAGCGGAAGCCAGGTCATGGGTACGTGAAGACTTCTTATACTATTCTATTTTCGTACATGTTCCAACTTTTCCATCATAAGATTTTAAGAACTCCTTAGAGGTTCAGCCCTGTTAGTCATTCACACTTTAGTGGAAATCACACCTATCCTGCTAGGAAAGAGAACTCCTCACCAGTTTTCATTAAAACACAACAAGCACCTAAATACTCGGTTTTGCTTGGTGAACAAACTTTTTCCCCTTTATATGAGATGAGAGCCTGGTCTCAAATCCACTACTCGGTGTCACGTGATTAACAAAAAACCTTGTATCATACTTTTCATTTTGAGTATCATTTTAATATAGATCTCAGGTCAGAGTTTTTTGTGTTTTTTTTAATCCTGAGTCCTTATACAGAATCTAGCGTTTTACTTAAAATCCCATGCTTCTCTGGGGCACATCAAAAGTGCTGGAAACCACTAGTGCCAATTTGAGAGGCAAGTGTTTATGGTGTAACTGCTCCCAAGGTCTTGGCTGCTTCAGAAACTTTTTCATTAAAATGATGATCACATCCACAGTTATCTACAGTGTGTGATTATGAATGTGCTTTTTGCCAGCTTGATGTTTAAACTTACTTTTCCATTAATAGTAACTCTGCCATTATAATGAGAATAAATGTTGCTAATATGCCATTTATTTTGCCCATGAGAAAAATTCTGGAACTATACTCATACAGTAAATGATAAGTATCCTATAATTTTAAAAATCAATCAACAGCTAGCTGAGCCCTGCCATATGGAAGGAAGTGAAGCTCTGTTTGCAGAGGATGGACTGGCAATATTGAAGTAGAAGGCACATAAGAGGGGCAAACAGCTGGAATATGTGCTATAAAGCAAGACCTGGGACAGCCGGAAGGCAGGATGAAGGAGCTAAGCGCTGGTAAGCAGTGAGGGGAAGAGGAAGTGAGGGGAAATAACATCTACTGATCACATACATGTAAAAAGCTTTATTATAAGTTAGGGCTCTTCAGTGTTAAGCAACAGAAACAGATTCTCACCTAAGGAAAAACAGAATTTACTGTAAACAGTTAGGAAAGTGGGAGAATCTGGCTCAGAAAAGGAACCAGAACCAGGACAGCTCTGAAAGTTCAACACAGGAACAACTGGAGAGTCTTCAGACCAATTGCTATTAGCCTACTGAATAAATGCCTATTGCTCATTGCGAGTGAACAAATGGCCTTCCAAGCACTACTGCGTTCTTATATAACTCAATAGTTAAAGTCCCCATCGCCCTAGCTCGGGTCATATGCCCATCCCTGAGCCAAAAAGGTGGCAGAATACTTGGATTTACTGTCCCACCAAGACAGCAGGCAATGGTGGAGAAGTCATCCTGCCAAAGGGAATCAGAACAAAAAGGAGAAAAGAAACCGCAAAGACACCTGTCTGCTACAGGCACTGATCTGGGTTCTTTATGTTGAATTCCCAAAGCAAACCCACTAGTAGGTATTCTTGGCTGCAGTGCAGTAAGAGAGAGCCTGAGGCTTAGAGAGGCCAGGTGGCCTGCCCAGGAACACACGGCAGTAAGTGGCAAATCTGAACTCAGTTTGCCATGGGACGCCATGTGCTTTTCCAAGCCACCAGGTTGCAGAAGGTGACAACAAAGAGATGCAGGATCAAAGTCCAAATGTCACCACTATTTTCAAAGGCAACACCTGGAATAGAATGGAAAATCGCTGGAGATGAGTCTAAACCAAAGGAATTCTACTTAAAAAGAGGTAAAAAAGCAAGAGTCTTAGAAGAGACCTATCTTGGATGTGTCCAATATCTTTTATCTTCAAAACCCTTGGTGAGAATAGTGGCTTCTCTTCTCATGTCTTAGACCTTCAAGAAGGAGGAGGAAGTTTACAAAAGAAATTCTGAGCATTGTCACTATCAGTCCCAAAGGAGGAGGGAAGAGCTATCTAAAGAAGCCGCAGTTGGGTGCCGAGCTCTGTAAAACTGCCATAGAAGGCATGGCTCCAGGCCTGTGGGTGTGACTACCTCTGCACTTCCACCTGCCTCCCCACGAGCGGAACGGCAAGCTCCCTAAACACAGGCACTGTGCTGCATTTGTCTTCTTACCTAGGACCAGCCTTGGGGAAATAAAGAGCTAATGCTACTCACAGATGAAACATCGATGGCTTTGCCACCAAAGTCACTTTGCAATCAAGAAAGAAGGAAAACTCAGTATAGGGAAGAGAATGCCCCTTGAAGAACGTCTGTGCCAGCCTCCCACCTTTCTTGGTTCACCTCCTGGAACCGTCAGCACTACTGAGCCCAGGTAGGGGAAGCCACCAAAGGAGGAAAAAGGAAGCTAAACGTTGGACACTTAGAAGGTGCTCAAAGCACGTGTTCTACGCGAGTTGGCACCATCTGCTACTCAATGTCCTCTCCAGCCTGTCCGAGCTATGCTTCCCCCTAGAATTGAGGGCCAGAAGAAAGTTTGCCTCCTCTAAGAGACCCATTTCCTCTTACCACATATCTAATCCTTTCCACCAGGGTGCTCGGAGCCATATTTAGGACTTAGCTGTGGGGCCTTATACAATTCACTCTTAATCTGGGGTCCCAGAACTCATATTTGTCATCCTTTAAGAATGACACTAAACGACCGAATCCACTGAACACACTGGCATTCTGTTCAATATTTGCAGAACTCCTACTCTGTGCTGTTAAGCAATGAAGATACAACTAAAAAGGTAATGTCCACACTACCGCTAAGGAGCTACCCCCGGTGACCTATTACAAGTCACTTTGGGTGTGGTCATTCCAGGCACAGATAAGACACGTTCTTCCCTTCTTCTCCAGCAACCAAGGGTGTCAACATCCTCCTCCCAGCGCTATTTCAAACGGCTGATGCTGCCAGTCCCTGTTATCTACTGCTAATGCACCTCGTGTCCTTTCAATCATTCTCTTCAGCATCACTAGCAACTGTCCTTTCTCCTCTGTCAAATTGACCTTTTTCTTCTTCTTCAACGAGCTCGGCCTTCTGGAACAAGGCAGAAGGGTTATGGTTTGGGCTCTGGTGCTCGACTGCCTGGGCGACACAAATCCAGTTCTGTTTCTTACCAGTGAAGGAATCTTGAGCAATTTACTAAACTTCTCAAAGCTTCATCTGTGAGCTGGAGAGAGCAATAGCATCCTCCTCAAGGAACTCGAGCTCATTTACCTAAAAGCCTTAGCACAGTGCCTGCAACTAAAAGTAGGCGCCCGACAGCTGCTGCTAGTGCAACGGTGGCCATCACCCTATTTAAAAACTAGTGTTTCTACCCCTGCCAGATTAACCTACACCTGCCGCAGTTCTCCTGTCCCTCCTGCTTTCCAAAGTTAATCATTGGGTGTCAAGAACAATCTTTATACCTCCAGTCCTTGGCACTTGATGCTCACCAGCTATTAAAAGGTGACTTTATGGTGTCAACTTTAGGTTCTGAGCTGTCCCAGACGCTGGATTCCAGGTCACCAAGCACGGATGTGCAGTGCGCATGTGTAGATAAGTAAGGTGGTCTTCATGCTCTCAGAGACAGACACCTGGAGAAAGAATGCTCAGGAACTCCCCTGGCGTTGGGATCAATGACCACGCTCAGCGTGTTCCAAATAGCCATATGACCTAAAATAAAATATTTCTTTTTCATCTGCCCTTCTGGCAGGGAAAGAAACTGCATCAGCTTTTCCCCACATTCTTTCATTACTCCACTCTGACACGTGTTTACGACTCTCTAAGAATCAACCCATTAGCACAATGACAGAGGAGCATCACAAGGGCTGTCGTAAAGGGCCCGATTAATGTGAACACAAAGGGTTCAGGAATACGCTGATGTAATGAAATGCTAATGCTATTCATAGATGAAAGATCACTGACAGAACCTCACTTTGCAACCAAAGGAGAATGAATCTGGGTAGTAAATGCCATGTGAGGACATCTCTGCTTCAACCTCACACATCTCCCGGCTTGCTGCCTAGAGCCGGCGACGCTGCTGCTGCCGGGGTACAAAGGAAGCTCAAGGTCAGCAAGAGAAATAAATCTTCACACCTGAGCCTCTAGCCCCGTCATCTGGCAGGTCAGCACCAACGCTCACGGTGACAAGGCCAACCAGGCGATGGCTGGACAGTCACCCCCCACACACCTGACCTTCTCCACACATCACAGCTGAAGTCAACACACAGTGACGATGAGACAATGATGAGATGTCCATGGTGGTGACATGGCCTTCGTGGTGCCACTGTCTGACCCATCTTCCTCTCCAGCCACGGTGCCACCTCTCTCCCCTCGTCCACTCTGTCCCAGACCTATGTCCCTTTCTGCTCCTGCTCACTCTTTCCCTGCACAGGGCCTTCCTTCTTGCTGTTCCCTGTGCAGCAAGTAAGTGTCCAGTTAAACACTAGTACGAACCATCCAACCACCCGGCCCACGAATGAACCAGCAGGGCTCAGCCCAGCGGCCCCGGCAGCCAGCCGCTGTCTTCTGCAGCCCTGCTGGCCTTCCGGGCACAGGCTGGAGGCATCCACATTGAGCATGCTGTCCCGGCCCCAGCGCTCAGCGTGCTGAATGAACTCTGGGAAGCGGCGCTTCCACCACCCTGCGCTGGGCTGACAGAGTCCTTCCAACTGCACTTGGTTGCCCCAGAGGACCGGAACCTTTCGACCCACTTTTGCTCTGATAACCCTTCGCCCCTCCTGACTCATCAGGCCTTTGTTCATTCAATAAACCTAGACATTCCTGTTCTAGGAGAACCTTAAAAATACCTTCATTCAAGAGTTATTTATACCCCATAATATGCTGAAATAAAAAAAAAAGTTATTTATACCACTTACCATTTGCCAATAAATGGCCACTGAGCATACAGAGAAGGACAAGACACAGTCCTGCCTTCCAGGGACTCAGAGTCCACTCGGGGAAACACACATACAGGTCCTCACAACGCTGAGACTGGGGCACTGCTCCCCTCTCCACGTGGGCCTTCCGGGCACAGACTGATGGCCCAGCACCCTGACACTGCCACCAGCCAACTCTGAGTCCACGAGCCCACGAGTGAGTCTCCAAGGAAGGACACGGTGGTGGGTGGAGGCCATGCAGGAAGGCACAGTCGCTCCAGACCCTCCCAGCCTGGTTTCTGACTCTTCCCCACCAGCCTGTTTCGTTAAGACCACAGCTTGCTTTTTCCTGAGCTCACTTGCGTTAGAATGCAAGTTGCTTCTAAAGTCACCTCCCTTCTTTAGAGTGAATTTAGGAATCAGACAAAATAGGCCGTAAGAACGGCAGCCGGAACCAGGAATGAGGTTAGAGGGTCCTCTTCCAAGGCCTTGGGCCTTTGAAATCCACCCCCCAGCTGGAGCATGTCTCCATAATGAGTAGGTGTTTTTCTAATCACAAAAATAAAACTTACTGTGGCAGATTTAGAAAGTACTGGAAGTATATACTTGTATACTTCCATGTGTATGTGTGTACATACAGACATGACTTACAATACTACCCAAGGGACCACAACACGCACACACACACTTGATCAAAAACTTAGCCTCTCAGCTTCACCACTGAACATGGTGATATTAATGGTTTCTGAATAAACTCCTTATCCTGTCAAGGAAGTACCTTTACTCCTCATTTATCAAGAATATTTTTATCTGATATCAATAATGAACACAATAAAATGACTAAAGATAAATATCTGGTTTTTCCCCTTTAATCTACTAATGAGATGACTTACATGGATGAATTTCCTAACATTAAACCTTGTAATCCTAAATAAACCCTCCTTTTTATGTGCATTGTTCTCTAAATATGTGACTGAATTTGATCAGATAATATCTTTCTAGAATTTTTATACATTTACATACAAATGAGACTAGACTAGTTTTTTACGTAATCTTTGACAAATTTTTTGTATCAGGGTAATGCCCACTGAACCAAGACACAGATGTGTACATATATGTGTATACACACACACACACTCACACACACACACACACATATGTGCTTTAAAGAAATATAAACAGCAAAGCGCTTGCTGTGATACCTTGAGGGTTTCCTGGAAACCCCCATAAAACCATCTAGGCATCCTACCTTCTAAGGAAGGAGTTCTTTGATTACATTTACAACTGTCTTCCACAGTGGTGGGGTTTTGGGGGGTTTGTTTTTTTGTTGGTGTTTTTTGTCCCCTCCAGCAGTCGGGCTCATCTTCATTAGTTCTGTGACGAACGTTATCCTAGAAAACAGTCTACCTCATCCACATGTACACATTTAACAAAGTTGTATATGATATTCTCTCCTGGTTTTATTCTCAAAATCTGAGGTTACATTTGTTTTCTTATTTTTAATGTTACATATTTATGTTTTCTCTGGTATTTCCTTACCACAGTGCCAGAAGTTTCTAATTAAGCAGTATTTTTCAAAGAATCAGCTCTTTATGAAGTACGCTGGTTTTATCTTGTTTTGTTTTGTGGGAAGGTGTTTGGCTGTTTTGCTAACATCTTTTTTGAACAGGCTGGGCCCTTTCCTGCAAAGTCCCCAAAGAAGCCACATCAGGAGTACGGACACACGGACTTGCCGGCCTTACCTCGATGAGCTTCCTTTCGTAGGAGCTGGCTAGCTCTTCGGCAACTTCTCCTGGCTTCTGTTCGGTTACTGTAACTTCTCCATCAACACTCCAAAGATTTGGCACAACTTTAGAAAAAGAAAGACACTCCATAAATATTTTAACGGTAATCAAAAATTATTTTCCCAGTAAAAAACATTTCTTTCCCAAGTGAATTCTCCAAAAGAAAAATCTCTTAAGAAGGAAAAAAACCCACATAATTACCAATTACTTCAACACTGCAACATTTTCACACAAGTACAATAAAATGAGTGATAAGCTGTATTTTTTAAAATGCAACAACCGTCACGAGACAGAGGCACAGGGGTCCGGGGAATAATCTTGTCGCTACTTTCCATTTCAGGGCAAAACAGACAGTGCTCTGGTAAGACATAAGAACCTATGCTTGCATCTTTTATATTTGCCAAATTTTTCTCCAACAAAAAAGTTATCCAGCGAGGCAGTACCTGTCCACAGCCAGACGTGCAACAGTAATGGGTGTCAGATTACACGTAAAACCAAGCATTGGTCTTTGGAAACCACGCTTAAGATGACAGCAAGGCAGCCTCTGGAAAAACTCTAAAACCAGCACGTAATGTCAATGCAAAGACATGTCAAAAAGAGACAGGGCTCCCAGGTCAAAGCAAGAATGAGCACAGGAGGCC
>NW_012148285.1:9341996-9351006 GCF_000956105.1 Propithecus coquereli | reverse complement strand
ATGTCGTCTCAGAGTAAGTTATAAAAAGACTGTGGCTTCTGTCTGGGGCGGCCTCTCACTCACTCACTCTTACGTGCTACCTTACGGAGAGAACCGATGGATCCAGCCAGGAGTCCGTGAGTGGCAGTGGACCCTCCCCCAGGTGAGCCTCAGGACAACAACTGTAGCCTCAGCTGACACCCACATCGAGCTTAAGAGACACCTGGAGCCAGGCACATGGCCACACCACACCCTGACTGTCTATCCCACACAAACTGTGAGATGTTTGCTGTTTAAGCTGCCAAGCTTTGGGGTAATTTGTTACACAGCAACGGATAACTAATATAGTACCTTTAATCATTCAGTAGGTATTTCTTGAGAGACTACTAAAAATAAGACTCTACGTTGGAACACAGAGTTACAAAGACAGTGATATGGTCCTACATGGGAGACATTTACCAAAACCACAAAAACAAAAAACTGAGGCAAAGTCCCTCAATGTATCGCTATAGCTTAAGGATTAATATTTACAAAGTGAGAAAATCAACTTCATAGTTAACTAAGGCACGAGAAGTCATCTGACTGGGCTAAGTTCATGCACGCACAGCATGCGATTTGTGTATTTCCAAGTCAAGAAGGCTCATCTGCCTTGGGGTAAGAGGACACGTTGGTATTCAAGGCAGGCAGCACAGTAAAAGTCTGAGTAATATTGAGTCATTTGAAAGCCCAAATAACAGGTTATAACCATTGTATATTCTTTGCACATTCCCCCAAAAAACCAATCAATTTGGAGAGGATCGATTGTGATTAAATTCTGAAAATCAAATCTAAATAATAAATACAAACATTTGTGACTGATCGAACTAAAACTTTGTTTTCAAAGTTACATCTTTCCTGAGGGTGATCCATTAGGTTTAAAATGGAAAGAATGACAATATAATATCCCAGGAGAAAAATATACTTCTCTGTCATGTCAGTAATAGCTCACTCTGAATTCAAGAACACCAGGCTTTAAGACATCGGTTAGCGGTGCAATCTTAAGCCTAAAATTTTATCATTAACAGTTCCATGCATATTTTGAGCCACTTTGATGGTATTCAGAACTCTATATTTTGCCCTGCATAAAGAGTGCAGCTGCCAGTATCCAACAAGACAGAAACTTTCATCTATATGGTTGGATATTTCCATTTTCAATAAAAAAAACTTATGCTGCACATTGAAAAACTATAATACATAGGTCAAAAAGCAAAAAATAAATAAGGGTTGTATTTAATGTACTAACCAAAATTTAAAAACTATATCCATATACAATGGGTTGTCGTAGAAATCAAAATAATGATACTCCTTCACCTTACATAGCACTTTGCAGTTTACCCAGTATCCTTACATACAGGATCTCACCGGAGCCTCCAAACAGGACACTTTCTGGCCATTTTAACCTCGTGCCAACTGTGAAGATGTCAACACAATTGACTGAGATCCTCCACTGACCCAATCAACCTAGTTACCATCCACATTATTCACAGGAAAATCTCCACTCTGTTTACTCGCCTATACTCTGAGTGGTAGGCAATTTTCTACTGCATTTTCCTGATGGCCTAATTATAAAGTTGTAAGTTAGACTCCAAATGGAAAAAGAATGATTTGGCAACAACGATACGCCTTCTCTTTTTACATTCAAATAGTCAGATAATGAAACTGTGTTTGGTACAAGCACAAAGACAGTTACTGGAAATCAGAAGTATTTTGCATGTTCCAGAAAAGCTGTGGGTTAGTTAGCACCCCTAGTAGGTCATATAAACTTCAGGAACATTCATAGTTTTTCACCTCGTTGCAGCCTGTCATATCTGTTTGGGGGTATCTGTGATAAGTCATCTAAGATAAGGAGACACTATGCTGGCCTTGCTAGCAGGCACCAGAGAACACATGGGGTTTTCTGCCTAAATTATTTTAAGCAAAACTTCCAATACCGCAGAGAGCAGCATGGCAAACAGTGTGATGAGGTTACTTTTTGCTTTCAATTTGAACAAGCTTAGCATGACCCAGATGCAAACAGTGTGAGATGCTGGTGGCGAAAGTGGATAAAGAACCAGTTTAAATTCAAAGATGGTTTCCTAGGACACGCGAAGGGACAAAAGGAGGTGTGCCCACGTCCCCTCACAGCAGGCCAGGTTCTGGGTCTTAGGCAACCCAGGACACTTTAAGCTTTCAAAGGAGAAAAGGTCACTCCAAGGTGATGTGCCCATGATCCCTACAAGACAGCAGGTGCCCACGGTTGCTCCAGCAAAGGAAAGAATCTTCCTGACAGTGACGTTCACTGGCTTCCAAGTGCTCACTGTGCCAAGGGGCGAGCACGGTGAATACGACATGGAGCTCTGCGATGACACCAATGCCCAGGCTCAAAGTCTGGCTCCTCTGCTTACCAGGGGTGACCTTGGGCAAGTCTTTCATTAACTTGCTCCACCAAATAGCTACTGAAGATTCATCACATGCCAGGCACTGGACACTAGAGATACAGGGATGTATTAGGGAAAAAACACAAAAGTGAAGGCCAATATGAAGCTTACATTCTAGTGAGGGGACTCAGAAAATAAAGAAGTGACTATTCACTCACAATACCCTGTAATAAAAAAATTTAAAAAAATTAAAAAAAAAAAAGAAGTGACTATTTAATACGTCAGGCTGTGCAAAGTGCTAAAAGGAAGTTCGAGCGTGAGAAAATGGTGGCAAATGCAAATTAAACAAGCTGTAAGGAAAGTCCTCACTAGGAAGGTGCTATCTCAGCAGAGACCAGAATAAAGCTAGAGAGGGCCAGCCATGCACAGCCCTGGGGAGAGCATTCCAGGGAAAAGCAAGTGCAAAGGCCCTGGGGTGGGAATCTGCTTAGGTGCTAAAGGATAATGAAATGAGGGGCAGAGTGACAGGGAGTGAGATCAGAGAAGGAACAGTGAGGGTTTGCAGGCTACGGTATTTTATTCTGAGCAAAACAGGAAGCCACTGGAGGAGTCAGAACAAAAGGTGGGATGGTCAAACTTATTTTTTTAAAGGCCATTTCACTGGGTGTATGACACGGGGAGGCTGGGCGGGAGCTGTAAGGCCTGTAGCGGTCAGGGAGGTGTACAGCTTGGATCTCCCTCCAAAAAATAACTTGCCGTTCCATTGCAAAGACTGGTTTACCTGAGAGCTCCCAGCACCTTGCAGATGTGCTGCTCTTCCTGGCAGCCCTGACCAACGGCTGAGCAGAGAAAGGAATTTCTGCCCAATGCCAGCCCTCTCTAATGGGCAGCCTCTGCACGGGGCTCCCCACTCAGCTGGGTGGGCGAGCCTCTGCCAGTTCTGCATGCAGGCCTGCCAACCCCGCCCTCACCCCCCAGCTCAGCACACAGGCCTGCCAACCCTGCCCTCCCCATTGACCTGCCACAGGGCTCATGCCCCTCACACCTCTCATTCATAACTGTCTCAGCCTCTTCTTCCAGGGGATCCCACCTACACCTCTGGTTAGGATGCTACTGGGACAGTCCAGGCAGGAGGTGATGACACTGTCCTGGACCACGTTGACAGTAATGGGTGTGACAAGGAGTGGAGGAGGCTGGGAGGAAAAGTCAATCAGACTTGCTGATTGATTTGATGTGATGTTTGGGTGATGACAGGAGTCAAGGTCACACCAAGATTTTTGGCCTCAGCAACCTGGGAGGATGGAGCTGCCATTCTGCCGAGCTGGGGAAGACTGCGGCAGGGGTGAGCGTGGCGGGAAAGAGGTGAACAACGACCGAGAGTTGGGCTGGCAGCCAAGGCAGGCTCGACACAACCATTGGCTCCTGGAGAAGAAATACCACAAATGCAGTAAGATTTATGAGTCTGGCGTGTAGGAGAGAGATTTGAGTTAGAAACATAAAATTCGGATCCAACAGCATAAAGACGATAAAAAGCCAAGACTAGGGGAAAGCACCCAGCCTTTGAGAGCTCAGCTGCCTGCTGGTGTCACTGTGTACTTGTGACTCTACTCAACAGGCCCAGTGCTGAGCACTTTACTAAATTACTTCCTCTTGCAAGGTAGGTATTAGTAACCCCAGGAACACGAGCATCTGAGGGGCTAAGCGGTTTTTCCCAAGGTCAGACAGCTGCCAAATGGCGCAGTCTGGAGTTCGGCCCAAGCCCGTGTTTGGCAGCAAAGACGTGACGTCATGACTCTGGCTCACTCTCTTGCTCAGACCTTTGTCCAGCAAACACATGAGGCCTAGAAGCTGAGGAAGACTTGGGAAAGAGGGAAGGGGTGTGAATCTTTCCTTATCCCAGGGTCACAATGCAGATAGGGGACACCCAACAATGTCACCAGCCCCCTGCTCTGCTCCAGTCTCCCAAAAACCCAGTGCCACCCGGGCAGTGAGTCTCTGGCATCTCTCAGACAAGTTCTGTCTCAGGTTTTCTGACTTAACACTGAACATGTTATGGCTTTTGGAGACGGGGCAACAGGTGAACGGCTACTACTCAGCTGACTTCCACCCCAGGGAAGGAAGCCCCCCAAAATGAGAAATATGTATTCAACCTAGAGTTTCCCAGAACCCAGGCCACAGTGCTGGGAAAGAAGGGGCGTAAAACAGACAAGAACCCGCAGCACTGATAAGAAGCGGCCACTCCCGTGGCGTGAGGGAAGGTTCTGAGCCCCTGCCACGGGCTCGGGCTCCAGCACAAAGCCACGGCAGCAGCAAAGGGGCAAGAGAGAGACGGCTTCCCGGGCCCTCGGAGCGCAGCGCCGCAGGGACAATTCGCACTCCCACTCGAGGCTTGCTGTGCCACTGCGTGACGTCGCCACTTCATAAACGATAAAATGGAAGGCTGGTCTTCAGAGCACGCCGTGGAGACCCAGGGATACAAACCCGTCTGCCTAGTTTCAGAACTCCACGTTCTTCCCGACTCACCGCGTTGCCTCTCTGCTAGCAGGAGCCTGCTCTCCCTGCAGCGCCAGCCTCCACCCGCAACACACTTCCGCAGCCTGGTGCTAAAGTGCCGAAGGAAGCCTACTTCCCCATGTGCCACACACGTGCACACACACACACGCACAAGCGCGCACGTACACACACACACACACGCACGTACACACGCACACACACATGCTCACACACTGACATTTCTGGTTGCCTATTCATGGTTTCGGAAAACTATAAATTTCACACTCTCCAGAAAGTTGAAACCAAATTCTTTAAAAGCATGATATAAACCCACCTCACAGATAGCTGATTCTCTGGCAAAAAACAGAGGGCTCTGGTGATACCCAAGCCAAGAAAATACTACCCAAAGAGTGTAGACTTGACTGGATCCCTCAAGGACAGCACCAAGAACCATGTGACTAGAGTGGGATATTCTTTTTGTACGACAGATGGAGAATTGTGCATGATCAAAAGTGTGGACGGAGACACAGGACATCCCTGGGTTCAAATCTTTGCTGTCACAGTGATATTGTAACACACATATATATGTGTGTGTGTGTGTGTGTGTGTGTGTGTGTGTGTGTGTGTTGTGTGTGTAGTCTTTTCTCGTTTCTGACATACAGCTCCTAGAACCCTTGGAATCTCCAAAGTGACAGGTGTCTTCGTGTATGCTAATGAGATGACTGGTAGCGGGGTCTCCTGGACAGCCTCGGAAGGGGCGGGTTGCCGAGGGAACCAATCACATGATTAGAGGGTGGGAACTTTCAGCTCCCCATCCCCACTCTCACCTGCCCCCACTTTCTGGGAGGGAAGAAGGGACTGAAGGTTAGTCAATCCTCAATGGCCAATGATTTAATCAATCATTCCTACATGATGGAGCTTCCAGAAAAACCCAAAAGACAGGGTTCCCTGAGCTTCCTGGTTGCTGGACACATGGGAAGTGGAGCCCAGAGCGGGCATGGAAGTTCCGCACCCCTTCCTCCATCCTTGCCCTATGCATCTCTTCCATCGGCTGTTCCTGAGCTGTATCCTTTATGATAAGTAAGTACAGCACTTTCCCCAGTTCTGTGAGCTGTTCTAGCAAATGATCAAACCCGAGGAGGGGCGTCATGGGAACCTCCAATTTACACCCAGTGGGTCAGAAGCACAGGTGACAACCTGGACTTACGAATAGCATCTTAAGTAAGGGGCAGACTCGTGGGACTAAGCCGGTACCCAGTGGGGTCTGTGCCAATTCCAGCTCTGGTCAGAATTGAATTGAGCTGTAGGACACCAGCTGGCGTTGGAGAATTGCCTGGTGTGGAAGAAACCCCACACATCTGGCGTCAGAAGTGAAGCAGGGAGAGTGATTTGAGTACAGAAGGAAAAACTGTTTGTCTTTCCCTACAAACGTCACTAACTAGCAGGAAATCTTGGCACATCACCTTATTTCCCTGAGCCTGAGTTTCCTCACCTGTGAAATGGGGAAAATACCTCTTGTGAGAATTAAACATGAGTAGAATAGAAGCTACTTTATGTTCTCACTCCAAGCACTAAAGATCTGAGAATTTTTTAAAATACAAATGCAAAGTAAGAGCCTGCCTTCTTTTCAAAATTGAATGCCTCTCCATGAAAGGTTTCCCTCTCTCATCAGTCTTGCCAGAGAAATCTGCACACCCATTTAGACACTGCATCTCTCTTCTAAGAGATCAGCTAAATATATGATGGGTGCACAAGGACAGCTGGGCATGACGGCTGCATGAAACCAGAACTGTCACCACACCCTTGCCCAGCTACATTATCACCTGCTCACGTGACGTAGCCCAGCAGAAGCTCTCATGGAAACTTTATAGAGTTGTGTTTTTCTCCCTAAAAGCAGTTTGACACCGAAAACTACTTCCTTCCTAGAATAAAACAAGCAAATTGGTGTGCCAGACAGAGTGACATCCTGCCCTGATCCAAGCGGTGTAAAAGTGTCGAACAGAACTCTGGGCCCACGAAGGGTCAGCTTTTCAGCAAAGGGACAAGGTAACCAGCATGGCCCCAAATGTTTTTAAAACAGCTCTTCCAAACTGCAGATGTGCCTATTAAATAGGTTCAAAAATTAAACTAGTAACAGAAATGGGTGTGCTGTGGTTCTAGTTGGTGAGAGGGGAGGGCATCATCTGGGTGTGTACATGGTGGTCTGAGCACAGACAAAGGACAAGGCCAGGCTATAAACCGTGGTGCCCTGGAGTATGGAGAAGAGGAGATAAGCATTTTCATCCTAAACCTTTGAGCGTTTTTATTTGGAGCAACGAGCACGTGTGACTTCTGCAATTCATTCTTAAAGCAGCAGAGCTACATGTATCAGAGACAGAAATTGTTCACCTGTAAGGCCCGGGTTTATGGGAAACAAAACCTTCCTTGGGAAATTACTGTCCAACCTGCAAGAAGAGATCCTTGGAATTTCAAAAGCCCATACAGAGGATTTCCCTGGACTGCCCCAGTCCTAGCACTCTAGATCATGCCACAGGCAGTTAGATGCAGTGCAGCTAAAAATGACATGTGTCAATAGAATGAGGGGGCACAACAAAGCAAAAGGCACAGAGGCTGGAGCCAGACAGACCTGGTTCAAATCCCAGCGCAGCCCCTTTCCGCAAGGTGCTTATTAGCTGCCCTGAGCAAACTCCCACTCGGTACAGAGAAGATAATCGCACCTATCTTGCAGGGTGACATCAGAGGGTTCATGAAGAAGATGAAGCAACTACAAAGGTGCCTGGTGCAGAAAGCACACCCCATACCTGGTGATGATGGTGGCAGCCACTGGAGTCATTAAGGGAACATCAGATCATGACCTTGACTGTCTACCTAGATTAGAAGTTGCACAAAGGCAAAGATTCCACCCTGTTTCCCTGAACCCATGAAACATCCAGAATCAGACGGGGCACAAAATACCCTCTCAATACTTCCTCACTGAATTACTGACCAATATTTAACTTGAGCCTTACTGTATCAACCTACCCCAAAAAATGAGTCAACAAACACAAAATCTGTCACTTATACTAGGCATGCCACCCAACGAACAAGGAATACTTAATGTAGTCCTCAGATCCTGTTACGTTTTCTCTTTATTTCTTTAAAAAGTGTATTTTCTCGAATTAAATAATATGTATTCACTGCAAGAAAAAAAATCTATTTTTCACATTTTTATGACCCTGTTTGGACAAATGCCAGAACCCTGCAAATCAAGGAATAGGTATAGGGTATAAATCTCAACTCAGCCAACAAAGCATATGATAATCCATTCCTTTTTTGAGATGGGGTCTCACTATGTTGCCCAGGCTGGTCTCAAACTCCTTGGCTTAAGCAATCCTCCTTCAGCCTCCAGAGTAGCTGGGATTACAGGTGTGTGCCACCATGCCCAGCTAAAAATCCATTATATATTTGGGGAGTTTATATTCTCTCAAAGGTGTGTACTCTCTCACTGGATCCATACAACTAGTCAAGAAGTTGGGCAACTGTCTGAGAAGAGAAGGTCCAATAATAACAATACTAATGGCAGTTAATACTCACTGGATGCTAAGTGCTCGGCAATATTGTAAGCACTTCACGTGTTCTGATGCGTCTTATCCTCCTTCCCATTCTGCACATGAGGGAGCTGAGTCTACTGTCTTTAAAAATCCACAGAAACAGAAAGTAGTTTCATAATTATCAAGGCTTGGGGGAGAGGGGAGTGACTGCTAGTGGGCACAGGCTCCCAGCAAAATGTTCTAGAGTTACACAGTGGTGACAGTTGCACAATTTTGTGAATACACTAAAAACCACTGAATTGTACACGCAGAACAGGTGAATTGTACGGTTTGTGAATTCCATCTGTATTAAAAACACATCCCAATACCTAAGTCCAGAGCATGGAAAGTGTGGGTCATCCCTTGCAGTGCCCTCCCCCTGCTGCCTCCAACCCCACCCTCCTCATCAGGGTGACAGCATAGCCCTCCAGGCCAGGTGTCTGTGTGCTCACATAGACACACACATCTTCTGTACTCGCACTGGTTTGCTTTCTAGCAGACATCAACGGCACCCCTGGTTGTGCAGCCGCCTTCCACTCCGTGACAGCCTGGCGCTGCATCCCGCCAGCACAC
>NW_012148285.1:9341073-9341946 GCF_000956105.1 Propithecus coquereli | reverse complement strand
GACATGAAGCTCGGTCATGGGACTATCATGGGGGAGAATGTTCTGGCAAAGGGAATGGCAAGTGCCATGATGTGGGACCGAGGGGCTTCTTCAAGCGGCACCCCTGGTTGTGCAGCCGCCTTCCACTCCGTGACAGCCTGGCGCTGCATCCCGCCAGCACACACAGATCAGCTGTGTTCCAGGATCGAACCACCATCTATTCCACCAGTCTTGTATGGATCCCAATTTAAATAACACCACAATCCACAGCCTCGTGCCCATCTCTTTGTGCACCTGTGTAGATATTTCTCTGGGACAGACTCCTAGAAACAGAACTGCTGGGTCAAAGGGGATGCATTTTAAATTTTGACCACTGACAGATTCCCAAGGAGCATTCTGTGACCTTGAACAGCCACCTCACTTCCGAGGGCCTCAGCCTCCTCATTTGTCAAACCAAGGGGAAGACTTCCTAAGTCAATTTCAGTTATAGCGTTCATTTTTTGAACAACAAGATCCAGAGGAAGCACGACAAGGAGCTAAGCAGGGCTGGGGTGAATGCACGCACCTGAGCTCAGAGCCGAGTCCCCCTGTGCAGGGTGGGGGCCTGGCTGAGAAAGCCCAGAGCAGCAAGCAGGAGGAGAAAGACGCCAGAGGCTGAAACGCTCACCACAAAACAAGACCCCAGGCCACCAGAGGGCTGGTGAGCAGGAGAGCAAGAACAGACAGCCCGCCTGGCCGTGAGAGAGAAAAGAGAAACTCAGAGGCCAAAGGCGGGTCACCCACGAGGGTCTCTGTTCCAGACGACAGGTGACGCCAGCCAGTACCTGGAGCCGTGTGGGAAGGAAGCCCAAAGCCCAAGAGAGCACGTGTGACTTCTGCAATTCATTCTTAAAG
>NW_012148285.1:9329850-9340842 GCF_000956105.1 Propithecus coquereli | reverse complement strand
TATGAATTCTGAAGAACGCCACAAGGTCGGGTCGTAACAGAAAGAAAAAAGAGGTCCCAGAGAAGGACGCAAGAAGCCTCAAGGTGGCAGCTGCCTCCTGAGGGGACAAAAGAGAAGAACAAAGGAAAGTGACCCTTGTGGGGAGGAGTGAAGGCCCGAGCGGCTGTGTTCCCTGAGGCAGAAGCAGATGCAGCCGGGGACGGGAGGACAGCAGGGCACATCAACGTGCTGGTGACCTGAGCAGAGAGGTCCTTTAGATCGGTGTGGCTCTACATTACATGGAGAGGGACAGGAGGGGAAACCTGTCAGAACACAGATTCCTGGGCCCCCATTACCAGGAATTAATTCAGCGGATCTGCAGAAAGGGCCAGGAATCTGCAATTTAATAAATATTCTGGGTAATTCCAATGCCCATTATAGTTTGAGGACCAGTGCATTAATGGAAGACAAATGTTCAAAAAGCAAAGAAACTAGGAACCAGGAGAACTACCACATCCCAGGGGCTCTCCTGTGAGAGGCCCACATGACCTACCGGGCTGGGTTCAATCCGCTCTTCACTACTCTCAGAGCCTCAGAGGCACAAGGCACAGGACACAGTACCCTGAGTCCCAGCTCTCGCCAAAGCTGGGGGAGCCGGTGGGGGTGGAGGTGGCAGAGAAACATCTTACTGCCCCTCCCCCACATCCAGCACAGTGAGGACTTGCTCAAGCTGGACGGGGCAGACAGAGGGAGGACGCCCCCTTAGCCAGCAACCACACCATGCCCGCAGAGCCTGCGACGCTCGTCTCACAGATGGGGCAGGGGGACCGGGCGGCCCGGCCGTGACCACACTGTATCTTGAACGATTCCCACGTACACCTGGAAGCTGAGTGCATTTTTTTCCCCAGGTGAGAAAGAGATCTTGACATATTTAGAACAATATAATAATAAATGACAAACCAGAGGCTATTTCGAAAGTCCACAGAGATATTGTGCAGCCTTGACAACTTGCCAGAAAAATCTTCATTAAGTCTAGGAACCCGAAGCGAGGAAGATCAGGAGAAAGCGGAGGACAGAGGCGGGGAGGGATCTGGGGAGGGTTTTGTAACATTCCAAGCCCGAGGGCTGAGTCCACCTCTCTCTCTGTCTCCTGTCGGCTGGGGATCCCTCTCTGTACCAGACGATCACAGAGTGAGGCGATGACACAGGCAGAAATCCTCCTCCTCCTCCTCCTGAGACTCAAGGAAATTTCCCAAGGGAGGCTGGAAGTCCTCTAGGGCGTCTGATTATATAGTAGATAAAAAATAACAACTCTATCCACACCGGGTACCTTTAACTGAGGAACTGACTCAGAAACCACCTCCTAAACCTTTAGGAGTCCCTCGTGACGTGGGCAGAGGGAAGTATTTCGTCCTGTTAGAGTACAGACGTTCTCCAGAAAGGCTCTAGAACTCGGATGCCGCCACCTCCCTGGCTCAGCCAGTATGGAAGCGATGAGCGCACTCTGGATCCCACGGGACCTGCCGGGCGGCTGCCTTCTGAGCACTCACATCTGGTTTGTGGCAAATGAGCAAATAAACAAGGAGGATGATTTCTGCTGGTAACAATTTCTACATGAAATAGAAACCCGAGAAAGCGCCTTGGGAGGGCTCCTTCAGACCAGGGGAGGTCGGGCCTCTCCGAGGAGGCCTCAAGTACACCGACAACTGACATGAAGCTCAGTCATGGGACTATCATGGGGGAGAATGTTCTGGCAAAGGGAATGGCAAGTGCCATGATGTGGGACCGAGGGGCTTCTTCAAGGAACAGGAAGAAGGCGGAAGCGAGGTGACCCAGGGATGAGTGGTAACCCAGGGATGAGTGGTAACGGGAGAGCAGTGAGGCACGTGGAGGCGACGCCAGCGGGGCTGCTAGGCAGGCAGCACGGGATGTGATCCGCTGGTTGGTTATCTTCAAATTGCTCCGGCTGCCGTGCGAAGAATGGACAGCCAGGGAGCCAGGCTGGAGGGGAGGAGCCCAGCCAGGGACCGTGAGGCCTGACCCAGGCTGGTGGCAGTGAAGACAGTCAGAATTCGCCAGTGATTCCTGGGATGTATTTTGGAGCTGACAGGACTTGCTATGGATTACAAATGACAGATAAAGTACACAGAGAAACTACGGATGACTCTCAGATTTCTGGTGTGAGCAACCAGGTGGTGGCATTTACTAAGACGGCAGAATGGCTCCCAAAGAGGTCCATGCCACAAAGAAGCGGTGAACAGGTGACTGCATGTAGCAGAAGGGACTGTGCAGGTATAATTAGGGTTATAGACCTGGAGGCAGGGAGAGTGTCCTAGATTACCTGCCTGAGCCCAGCCTAATCACAAAGCCCTTAAAAGCAGGAGACTTTCTCTGGCTGGAAGCAGAAGAGAGGAGAGGCAGCAAAGACAAAAGCGATGCAGGAGAAGAGGAAGTCAGATTCCAAGCACGGAAAGGATGGGACAGGCCACTACCGGCTCCGGGATGTGGGGGCCTCTAGAGCTGAGGGCGGCCCCCAGCTGAGAGCCAGCCAAGAAGCAGGAACCTTATCCTACAACTACTTGGAACCGAATTCTGCCAACACTTGAATGAGCAAGGAGAGGGATTCCCCCCGGAGCCTCCAGAAAGGAACGCAATCTTCCCGACACCTCGGCTTCAGCCCAGTGACATCCACAGCAGACTTCTGGCCTCCAGACCTATCAGATAATAAATCGGTGTTGTCCTAGGGCACTAAGTTTCTGGCCATTTGTTGCTGCAGCAAGAGAAAGCTAACACAACAGGGAAGACTGGGAGGAATTGAGGGTCTGGTGGGAAAAGCAAGTGTTCTGTTTGAGCCACTATAAATCCAAGGAGAGGAAGCAAGGAGGCAGGTGGCCATGGGCATGTGGAACCCAAGCAGAGAGGTCAGGGGCCACTTCTGCCTCTTCCACCATCATTCCCAGTAGGACATAAGTCCCAGGTACTCAGGAACTTGGTCCGCATTTTAAGTCAGGTAGTAGCACAATACCTGGCACATGGCAGGTGCTCTACAAACAACTGTTGAATGAATGTCAATCATCCCCTATTTAAATAAAAATTCTCAGGAAATAATCAGAGTGAAGAGACAACTTATCAGACGGGAGAAAATATTTGTAAACCATATATCTGATAAGGGGTTAATATCCAAAATATAAAAGGAATTCAAACAACTCAACAACAAGAAAACTAATAACCTAATTTAAAAATAGGCAAAAGGCTTCAATAGACATTTCTCCAGGGAAGAAATAGAAATGGCCAACAGGTATGTGGAAAAATGTTCAACATTACTATCAGGAAAATGCAAATTCAAAACACAATGAGATATCACCTCACACCTGTTAGGACGGCTAGAAGACGTGGAGGGAAGGGAACCCTTGGACACTGTTGGTGGGAATATAAGTTAGGATAGCCATTGTGGAAAGCAGTATGGAAGTTCCTCAAAAAATTAAAAATAGAACTATCATATGATCTGGGATTCCCACTACTGGCTATATATCCAAAGGAAAAGAAATCAGTACGTCGAAGAGGTATCTATACTCCCATGTTTACTGCAGCACTATTCACAACAGCCAAGATATGGAATCAGCCTGAGTGTCCTTCAATGGACGAATGGATAAAGAAAACATGGTGTATATACAAAATGAAATATTATTCCTCCTTGAAAAAGAAAGAAATCCTGTCATTTGCTACAACATGAATGAACCTGGAGGACATTATGTTAAGTGAAATAAACTAGGCACATAGAGACAAGTATCTCATGATCTCACTCTCTTGGAAATGTTGTCCAGTCTTGGGGCTTTCAATACCCTAACTGCAGCGATCGTTGTGGGCCCAGGCCTCTTCTAAACTCTCATGCTCAGCACGTCCATACCAGAACCCCTGCTTGTCCCCCACAGAGCCATCCCCATCTGGTTAAGGGTCACTCTCTCCTAGTTACTCAGAACAAATGCCTCAGAGTCATCTCTTACTGTTCTCGCTCACTCCTTGTGTTGCTGAAGATCCTTTTAGCTCCAGCGTCCACATAAAGCTAGGGCCAGGCCACTTCTCACCACTCGCGGCCCATCCCAGCCCCTGCCACCTCTTGCCTGGGTCCCTGTGCCTGCCTTCCAACTCCTCTCTCTGCTTCCACCCCTGCCCCCCACCCTCCAGTCTCCACACAGCAGCCACAGCAAACCTCCAAAACCCTATGTCAGATGATGTCCTCCCTCTGCTCTAAGTCCTCCAGCGGCTCCCCTCCCACTCCCAGGAAACACCAGGCTCCCACAGCGGCTCATGAGGCCCTGCGGAATCCAACCTGCCGGGAACCCTACGACTCCTCCTCCTCATCGTCCCCTCCTTGCTGCCTCCTTGGTGTTCCTTGGACACACCCGGCACGCACCCACCCCAGGCCGTGTCCCCTCTGCCCAGAACCCTCTCCCGCCTGTGTCCCCGTGGCCGGCCCCTCCCCTGCTGCTCCATCTGTGCTCAGGCAGCACCTTCTCGGTGACGCTCGTCCTGAGCTCCTTCAACTGACACCCTCCCCACTCCCGGTCCCCACTTCTGTTCCACAGCGATTATCGCCTCCCGCCAGGCTACACGTCATCTGTTCATCCTGTGTGCCATCACCTGTCTCCCCCTAACCAGAATGTGACTCCACAGGGCAGGAATCTTTATCTGTTTTGTTCGCTGTCAGCTCAAATGCCCAGAACACTAGCTGGCCTGTGACAGGCGCTCAATAAACACAGTATTTATTAAAATGGGGCATGAAGGAATGAATGACTTACATCAAGGTGAATGCCCAGTTACCAATGGGTAATGACCCAAGTGACCCTGTCTTGCCACCTCTGTATCTCTCATCTCAAGCATGTACCTGCCCCCTGGGGGTGTGGGGAGGGGGAATGCAGAATGAGCCAATCAACATTCCTATGGAATTTCCAGGCCCACAAAAATGACCCAAATACCAACAGCTTCTCCATCTGGGTCTGGAAATTCCTCAAGCCCAGCACATAAGCCCTCTCCACTCTGATGCCAGATCACGAGAAGGATGGCTCGGGAAGGAGGAGTGCAATGCATTAAGCTGGTGCTGAAGTGGGTCTGATGAGCAATTAGACAGCTGCAAGAGCCGGCTGCTCCCCCGCCGTGGGCACCGTGCCGCTCGCAGAGGCAGCTGGCGGCCCACCGAAGGCTCCCCGTGGCAGGGCGCCCAGAGCCCCCCAGTGAATGGCTGCTGCCTCTGAGGGGTGTGAGCCCGGGAAGTGGAGCCTCCACGGGACACCCCAGCAAGGCTGCCAGCACCAGGCAAAGGCAATGCTAAGGCAGGAACGGGAGGTCACCCTGAGCGGACAGGAGCGAGAAAGGGCATGGTGGAACCAGGAAATGAGCTCACGCTCACAGAGAGCGCCAATAATCCTAAACAATGGGCAGATTGCTAGGTTATGATCATTGTTCAACAAGTACTTCCCATGAACTAAGTACCAACATCTGCTCATTGAATTCTCTTATCAATCCTATGAAGTAAGTATGCTCCCCACTTTGGACCGAGGAAAACTGAATTCTGGAGAGGTCAAGAAGCCAGTTGGTGGTGACAAGGGGCTGGGTCTCAAGTTCCAGAGGAGACTAGAGGTGGCCGCCAGGTGGGAGCCCAGACCAGACCCACCTGGCAACCCCAGTTCTCCAGCTCACACTCAGGGAGCTCACGCTTTCAGACAGGAGGGGAGGCGAAGAGGATGGAAAAGTTTCCTTTAAACCTATCACTTTGAAGTTTGATAATATGGCTTGTGGACTCAGTTTTCTTTGTCACTCAATTCTGCTTGCAAAACCCCTTGTGGATTCGATGGAAACCTGGTAAGGGCAGAAGAAATGATTTGTGGCAGTAAGCTGGGCTTAGGAGAATGCCACAATTTTCTTTTCAAGGAATTAGTGATAAATTCTCATATTCTTACAAAGCAATGGCTTGTGCATCATAAAGTTGAGGTCATTAAAAACCCTAAACAGCAGTCCACTGAGGGTCGATAATATTAATGGCCATAATACTAATGACATTTACTGAGTTCTTTCTACCTACTGTTCTAAGTCCTTCCCACACTTTAGCTCACTTAAACCTGAGAAAAGCTCTCTGAGGCAGGAACTGGTATCACCCCCAGTTTACAGATGAGCAAACTGAGGCACAGACTAGTTGGGCACTTTGCTCAAGGACAGAAAGCCAGCAAGGGGCACAGCCAAGACTCCAACACAGGCGATCTGACTTGTGACTATGCTCCCAAGCAGGCGTGATCTAGCAGGTGTCCTGCACTGCCTGGCCATGTGGCCCGCGGCCCAGAGGGCAGGGCCCTGGAGGTGAGGTGCAGCCCCTCAGGGAGCTCTGGGAAGGAGCAGCCCTCGTTGAACCATCCCCCCCACTGCCTGGGTGAGTACCTGCAGTCTCCAGCATCTGTGATCGTGCACCAGCCCAGGTGGACTGCAGGTGACCGGGCCTCTCCGGGAAGAGAACCACATCACCAGCCACATCACTGGATGCAGACCAGACTCTCCGAGAAAATCCCCACTTGTCTTTCTGCACTCAGATGTCCCCTCCTGCAGGAGGCCGGCCCCGCGCCACCCAAGACAGCCCTGCTCTCTGCACCTCACGTGTGGGGAAGTTACAGCCCAGGGCTTCAACCGTCTGCGCACACTTCTGTCTGCTCTGCATTTCTGGCACAAAGTGAGTGCTTAAAGAACGGAATCAAGTGAGAGCCTGCTCCCAAAACCCAACCTGAGGATGTGTCAAGCTCTGCGTGGTTCCTCCGAGCCTGCACCCAGCGGAGCAGACGAGCAGCCTGTACAAGGCCCAGCCCCACAGGCACAATGAGCCCCACAGAATGAGCCCCCCACCACCAGATCGGTATCTGTGCTTCCAGCTAGCTCCTGGCCGTCTGACATCCTCCTTCATTCCTTCTCCAAACTCTCTTCTCCCTGTCAGGCCCTTTCAGCCACACTGGCCATCTGGCCAATTCCCACCTGTGGCTGCTCCCCTGGGGCTCGGACCAGCATCTCCTCCTCTGACGCCCCATCTCTATGGACTAAGTAACAAGCCACTAGCTCGGCTCCCCAGGGGGCTGGGTCCCCCACCTTCCCCACTCTTCCACGCACGATTCCTTCAGCCACCACACTCCTGTCTCTGGGCCATGGCCCATGTTCTTCCACCTGCCTGGAACCCTGTGCCCACCTAAGTCCGTCTCACCCTTCAAGGCTCGTTTTATGTTGTTTCCTGCAGGAAGCCTTCCCTGCCTGATCCTGCAGGAGCAGGCGAGGGGCTCTGGCTCTGGGCTCCCCTGGCAACAGAGCTTCCCGGCCCAGGACAGCCCATGCTTTACTGAGATTGCTTCCTGACCTGTCGGCCAGCCCTCCCCACCCCCTGCACACTCCTTGAGGGGATTCTCCTGCATCCCAGAACCCAGAACTGGGTCTGGGAGCCAGCAGGTGTGAATAAATACTTGATAAATAAGAAAATGAATGGAGTGAAAGAGTGCAGGAATGAATATGTAAATTGATGACAGAATAGCTCATCACAGAGATGGGTTCTGGTCACCCAATAGCTTGTATAGTGTTCCCTGTGCACCAAGAAGTACTCTAAGAACTTTAACATACATTCTTTACCTAATAATTCTCAGTAACATCCCTATGAAATAACTTCACCCATTTTACAGATGAGAAAATCAGAAGCACAGAAAACTTAAGCAGCTATCTATGATCATATATTACAAACGAAGAGTGGTTAAGTAAAGATTTAGACTCAGCAGGCTGGTTCTAAAATCTGTTCTTCCAACTATATATTATACTGTCAGTGGGAGGCTCATTATACTAGTGACCAAAATAAACCCCACCTCCTGGTGTCCACACCCTGTGCAGTCCCCTCCGACACTGACTCTGAACCTGGCCATGGGACTTGCTCCGGCCAGCGGGGCATTAGCAAGTGTGAGAGAAGCAGAGGCTGGGTGAGCCCTGCACGTGGGCTTGTCCTTCAGGAATGCTCCCTCTTAGACCTCTGAGTCCGCCGTGGGATGAACAAGCCCAAGCCAGCCATGTGGAGATGCCAGAACGATGGAGCGATGGAGAACTGAGGAACTCGGCCAGAAGCCAGAGTCAAGGACCTAGACATGATGGCCTCCGTTGAGCTGGCCCAGGCAGCCCCGTCACTGAGCCCTGAGCTGAGACCTCAGACTTCATGGAGCAGAAACAAGCCATCCCTGCCACACCTGCCTGAATCCCTGACTCAGTTATGAGTGAACAACATTGTGGTGGTTTTAAGCCACTAGTTTTTAGGGCAAAAGTAGTTAAGAGAAACATTTCCTGACTTTAAGAGACGGAATCAGGTAGGCCCAGCGTGGCACTTCCCAGGTACTTACTGAATCAAACAAACATGCCAACAGCACACTGTGTGCTAGTCACTGTTCTGGACACTAAGACGTGGCAGAGAATAGAATAAAGTCCCTCCCCTCGAGGAGCTTAGATTCTAGTGGGGGATTAAGACAGAGCAACACATAAATGCATTTTTCTATCAAGTAATGCCAAGAGCTACCCAGAAAAATACAGCAGTGTCAGGGGTGCTATTCTAGATAGGACAACCTCTTGATAAAGTGACATTTAAGCAGAGACCTATGGGGGAGAGGAAGAAAGCCATGTAAAGATGGGGCGGAAGAACTGCAGGCAAAAGTGACAGCAAGAAGGGCCCGAGACCACAGCATGAGAAGGAACGAGGAGTAGCGGTGTCTGGGGGAGGAAGAGGAGGCCAGGGCCAGATTGTGTGGACCTGTGAGGGCCATGCTCGGGCATGACTGCACCCCAGGCAGGGAGCGAAGCCTTAGACACTAGAGGGCCAGACAGTGACACGACCTGGCTTCTACTGTCAAAGGATCGCCTGTCTGCAGCGGAGACCACAGGAGAGCAGAAGCTGGGAGCACAGTGAGGAGGCCGCAGCCACGATCCACTCATGTACTGACGTGGACACGGGCTGCGGCGCAGGAAAAGGTGTCAGCCTCGCCCGTGTTCCCACAGTAATCCGTGCTGGCAAACACCACGCAAGGGATTATCTGCCTTTCTCTGGGATAAAAAATTAGACTGGCCGTCACTCTGGTACAACAACAGAGAAGGACTAGGAAGCACACGTGGCCACCACAGCTGGTTTTCCTTTTCAAGACAGACTCCAGCCGCACCCCTGAGCGTGCCCTGTAAGCAGCCAATCTCAAGAAAAACAAACCTAGCCTGGAGGCCGCCGGGAAGTGGGGCTTTTGAAACTTTAATTGAGGCTGAAATCAGCTAAACAGTATTGTGACGCTCCGCTGGGTAACGCCACCACAAACCGCAGCCCTGCTGAGCGCTCTGTAAACGGAACACAGACCTGGCGGCTCTCTGGGAAGAATCGCCGCGCCCGCGTCAGTCACAGGCCGCCGGCTCCTGTCTCATCACAAATCGCTGCTCATTTGAGTCTCTCGTTTATTTGTTTCTTCTGGAAGAGGAGCTGCTTCCAAGGCGGAAGGTACTTATTTTCACCCATAGAATCATTTTCAAGGAAAAGCAGAAAGAAGTGGGCTGTGCAGGCCACAGAAAAATAAAGTAAAGGCAGAAAGACTAGAGGGAGAATATATTCTGATAAGAGTTTTGTCTGAAAATGCAAGACCTGGGTTTCTGGTCTTGTCCATTTTATCTCCCACACCTCTCACAAATCCTTTGAACTTTCTCAAATTCCCACTGTCTCCACCCCAAGTGCCACCCAACAACATGGCCTGGATGGCTACTGTAGCGGCCAACTGGTCACCCCTTACCAGCCTATGCCTTCCTGAACTCCCTCTCCATGGTGCAGGGAAGGTGATCAATTTAAAATGCATGTCTGATCCTGCCAGCTTCCTATTGATGATTCTTCAAAGCTTTTCTATTTTTCTTAGAATAAAGATCAAACCCTTTCCAGGGACATACAATACCCTGCGTGCCCTGGGCCCTCCCTGTTCCCCCCACACCCTGAGCTCTAGCAACACAGGCCTCTTTTCAGCCCCTACAATACCCTGTTCCCTCTCCCAGGCTCAGGCCTTCACATACAAGGCATGACACAAGCCTGGTGAGGGAAGGTGACCACGACCTTCTTCTTCAAACCTGAGTTCCAACATCTCTTCCTCAAAGAAGCCATCCCAGACCCAGACCCACCCCCCCAGACCCGAGCCTTTGAAGCCATTGCTTTTGATGGGGACTGCTGCCTCCCACCTGCATCCTCTTGCTTCCTCAGACCTCCCAAAGTCACATGCTAAACTTCTAGACATCAAGAGATATGCTCATCTCTGAAACAAGGCAACTGTCCTATTTCCACATTAATATATATCAGCCCAAATTACAGACGCCAAGGAAAGGAATGATAAGGTAGACACAGGTAGACACCCTCTTGGTCATCACTAGTGCTTTGCAAGGAAAGTAATAACAATAATAAAAACACAACAGCTAACACTTATAGAGGGCTCACTATAGGCCAGGCACTGCGTTACCTCTTGTTGACTTATCTACACCGTACAAACGCCCGACTAAATTAGCCATTGTACGTACCCCTATTGCACAGATGAGGACACTGAGTCTTAAGGAAGTCCCAACCCAAGGTCAAATGGCTGATAGGTCCAAACACGTAACCTCCCCTCCCCCAATACCTCTCAACCAACAGGGTTCCTGCAGTGGAAACTCTGTGTCCCCCAGTCAGCCCCCCTCTCCCTACCACCACCGTCGACCACAAAGCCAGCCTGACCCCAGAGCAGCCGACACAGGTGTGTTTCCAGCCAAGGAAACAGATGCCACTCCCACAGGAAGGAAATTTTTGTTGAAGGAGTCATTGACCAAGGCCTGTGACTAGTCCCATAAACCAGGAGGAAGAGTGGCAGTGATACAAGCTAAACAACAACCACAGGTTTTTGTCTGGTCAAAAAGAAAAAAGAATAAAATTAAATTTCTTTAAGCACTATATTTTAAAAAAATGTTTAAGAGAAT
>NW_012148285.1:9267953-9329800 GCF_000956105.1 Propithecus coquereli | reverse complement strand
GCTCTGGGCTCCCCTGGCAACAGAGCTTCCCGGCCCAGGACAGCCCATGCTTTACTGAGATTGCTTCCTGACCTGTCGGCCAGCCCTCCCCACCCCCTGCACACTCCTTGAGGGGATTCTCCTGCATCCCAGAACCCAGAACTGGGTCTGGGAGCCAGCAGGTGTGAATAAATACTTGATAAATAAGAAAATGAATGGAGTGAAAGAGTGCAGGAATGAATATGTAAATTGATGACAGAATAGCTCATCACAGAGATGGGTTCTGGTCACCCAATAGCTTGTATAGTGTTCCCTGTGCACCAAGAAGTACTCTAAGAACTTTAACATACATTCTTTACCTAATAATTCTCAGTAACATCCCTATGAAATAACTTCACCCATTTTACAGATGAGAAAATCAGAAGCACAGAAAACTTAAGCAGCTATCTATGATCATATATTACAAACGAAGAGTGGTTAAGTAAAGATTTAGACTCAGCAGGCTGGTTCTAAAATCTGTTCTTCCAACTATATATTATACTGTCAGTGGGAGGCTCATTATACTAGTGACCAAAATAAACCCCACCTCCCGGTGTCCACACCCTGTGCAGTCCCCTCCGACACTGACTCTGAACCTGGCCATGGGACTTGCTCCGGCCAGCGGGGCATTAGCAAGTGTGAGAGAAGCAGAGGCTGGGTGAGCCCTGCACGTGGGCTTGTCCTTCAGGAATGCTCCCTCTTAGACCTCTGAGTCCGCCGTGGGATGAACAAGCCCAAGCCAGCCATGTGGAGATGCCAGAACGATGGAGCGATGGAGAACTGAGGAACTCGGCCAGAAGCCAGAGTCAAGGACCTAGACATGATGGCCTCCGTTGAGCTGGCCCAGGCAGCCCCTAGTCACTGAGCCCTGAGCTGAGACCTCAGACTTCATGGAGCAGAAACAAGCCATCCCTGCCACACCTGCCTGAATCCCTGACTCACAGTTATGAGTGAACAACACTGTGGCAGTTTTAAGCCACTAGTTTTTAGGGCAAAAGTAGTTAAGAGAAACATTTCCTTACTTTAAGAGACGGAATCAGGTAGGCCCAGCGTGGCACTTCCCAGGTACTTACTGAATCAAACAAACATGCCAACAGCACACTGTGTGCTAGTCACTGTTCTGGACACTAAGACGTGGCAGAGAATAGAATAAAGTCCCTCCCCTCGAGGAGCTTAGATTCTAGTGGGGGATTAAGACAGAGCAACACATAAATGCATTTTTCTATCAAGTAATGCCAAGAGCTACCCAGAAAAATACAGTAGTGTCAGGGGTGCTATTCTAGATAGGACAACCTCTTGATAAAGTGACATTTAAGCAGAGACCTATGGGGAGAGAGGAAGAAAGCCATACAAAGATGGGGCGGAAGAACTGCAGGCAAAAGTGACAGCAAGAAGGGCCCGAGACCACAGCATGAGAAGGAACGAGGAGTAGCGGTGTCTGGGGGAGGAAGAGGAGGCCAGGGCCAGATTGTGTGGACCTGTGAGGGCCATGCTCGGGCATGACTGCGTCCCAGGAGGGAGCGAAGCCTTAGACACTAGAGGGCCAGACAGTGACACGACCTGGCTTCTACTGTCAAAGGATCGCCTGTCTGCAGCGGAGACCACAGGAGAGCAGAAGCTGGGAGCACAGTGAGGAGGCCGCAGCCACGATCCACTCATGTACTGACGTGGACACGGGCTGCGGCGCAGGAAAAGGTGTCAGCCTCGCCCGTGTTCCCACAGTAATCCGTGCTGGCAAACACCACGCAAGGGATTATCTGCCTTTCTCTGGGATAAAAAATTAGACTGGCCGTCACTCTGGTACAACAACAGAGAAGGACTAGGAAGCACACGTGGCCACCACAGCTGGTTTTCCTTTTCAAGACAGACTCCAGCCGCACCCCTGAGCGTGCCCTGTAAGCAGCCAATCTCAAGAAAAACAAACCTAGCCTGGAGGCCGCCGGGAAGTGGGGCTTTTGAAACTTTAATTGAGGCTGAAATCAGCTAAACAGTATTGTGACGCTCCGCTGGGTAACGCCACCACAAACCGCAGCCCTGCTGAGCGCTCTGTAAACGGAACACAGACCTGGCGGCTCTCTGGGAAGAATCGCCGCGCCCGCGTCAGTCACAGGCCGCCGGCTCCTGTCTCATCACAAATCGCTGCTCATTTGAGTCTCTCGTTTATTTGTTTCTTCTGGAAGAGGAGCTGCTTCCAAGGCGGAAGGTACTTATTTTCACCCATAGAATCATTTTCAGGGAAAAGCAGAAAGAAGTGGGCTGTGCAGGCCACAGAAAAATAAAGTAAAGGCAGAAAGACTAGAGGGAGAATATATTCTGATAAGAGTTTTGTCTGAAAATGCAAGACCTGGGTTTCTGGTCTTGTCCATTTTATCTCCCACACCTCTCACAAATCCTTTGAACTTCCTCAAATTCCCACTGTCTCCACCCCAAGTGCCACCCAACAACATGGCCTGGATGGCTACTGTAGCGGCCAACTGGTCACCCCTTACCAGCCTATGCCTTCCTGAACTCTCTCCCCATGGTGCAGGGAAGGTGACCAATTTAAAATGCATGTCTGATCCTGCCAGCTATTGATGATTCTTCAAAGCTTTTCTATTTTTCTTAGAATAAAGATCAAACCCTTTCCAGGGACATACAAGACCCTGCATGCCCTGGGCCCTCCCTGTTCCCCCCACACCCTGAGCTCTAGCAACACAGGCCTCTTTTCAGCCCCTACAATACCCTGTTCCCTCCCCCAGGCTCAGGCCTTCTCCACATACAAGGCATGACACAAGCCTGGTGAGGGAAGGTGACCACGACCTTCTTCAAACCTGAGTTCCAACATCTCTTCCTCAAAGAAGCCATCCCAGACCCAGACCCACCCCCCCAGACCCGAGCCTTTGAAACCATTGCTTTTGACGGGGACTGTTGCCTCCCACCTGCATCCTCTTGCTTCCTCAGACCTCCCAAAGTCACATGCTAAACTTCTAGACATCAAGAGATATGCCCACCTCTGAAACAAGGCAACTGTCCTATTTCCACATTAATATATATCAGCCCAAATTACAGACGCCAAGGAAAGGAATGATAAGGTAGACATGGGTAGACACCCTCTTGGTCATCACTAGTGCTTTGCAAGGAAAGTAATAACAATAATAAAAACACAACAGCTAACACTTATAGAGGGCTCACTGTAGGCCAGGCACTGCGTTACCTCTTGTTGACTTATCTACACCGTACAAACACCTGACTAAATTAGCCATTGTACATATCCCTATTGCACAGATGAGGAAGTCCCAACCCAAGGTCAAATGGCTGATAGGTCCAAACACTTAACTTCCCCTCCCCCAATACCTCTCAACCAACATGGTTCCTGCAGTGGAAACTCTGTGTCCCCCAGTCAGCCCCCCTCTCCCTACCACCACCGTCGACCACAAAGCCAGCCTGACTCCAGAGCAGCCGACACAGGTGTGTTTCCAGCCAAGGAAACAGATGCCACTCCCGCAGGAAGGAAATTTTTGTTAAAGGAGTCATTGACCAAGGCCCGTGACTAGTCCCATAAACCAGGAGGAAGAGTGGCAGCGATACAAGCTAAACAACAACCACAGGTTTTTGTTTGGTCAAAAAGAAAAAAGAATAAAATTAAATTTCTTTAAGCACTATATTTTAAAAAAATGTTTAAGAGAATTTTCTCCCTGAAATACAACTAGAAAAAGTCACCATCTCCTATATTAGGAAGAAAAACTTAAAGAAGTTGTCTCTGTAATTCAAAACTCAAGCAGATAACAAGAATTAAAACAAAGTGATCAGAATGCTGCTCACACTGACTGAGCACTTTACATGTAACTGTCACAGGATATTACGTACATGTAAGTGTCCCCACAACCTGCGAGGGAGCTTCCATTACGCCATTTGACAGACGATGATCCTGAGGCTGAGAGATGTCAGTCAATCAACTCAGCCAAGGTCAAACAACTCGGCCAAGGTCACACAGCGCCTAGGGAGCAGCACCAGAATTTCACCTCAAGAACAACCAATTCCTCAGCCATAAAAAAACAACAGTGAACTAGCACCTCTTGTATTATCCTGGGTGGAGCCCATTCTGCTAAGTGAAATATCATAAAAACAGAAAAAAAACACCCCATATACTCACCATTAAATTGGTTCTAACTGATCAAAACTTATGCACACATTTGGAGGTAACATTCATCGGGTGTCGGGCAGGGGTGGGGGGAGGAAGGGATGAGTAAATTCACACTTAACGGGCGCCGTGCGAGCTGTCTGGCGGATGGGCACGCTTATAGCTTTGACTCAGGTAGTGCAAATGCAATTTATGTAACCAAAGCATTGGTACCCCTGCAATACTCTGAAATTAAGAAAAAGAAAAGAAATGTTGAAAAAAAAATCCCACCGATTCCAGAGCCCAAGCTCTCAACCACTGCTTAAGGGATCCAACAAAAGGAGGAAATTTCCCATTTTTCAATTCAAGTTTACCATTTAGAAGTGAATTTGTACAGGGGGAAAAAACATCAGTGTTCTCTCTCACTATAAGAAAACACGCCATTTCAGAGTTATTTTTAAAGCGGTGCTGTCACCACTTAGGTGGATCCTACCTGAGGCCACGTGGAACAAACGTTACAATCAGATCCACTAATAAATTGCCACGACAAATCTGGAAGGAGAAACGTGACTGTTCTTTCGAGAACACAAAACTGTCATTTCAAATTGAGTAACAGTAACAAGTGGTGAGAAATGTAACTCCACCAGCAACGCACATCTGTGTTTGCACATTAACTAGGGATCTTCCTTGTTAACCCATCCGCACCATTCCCTCCAGCAGAAGACGGTTCTTAAAGATGTTCGACTGTTTCCCAGACCATGGAATACCATCTTCCACTTGCATACTAGGGCCCAAATCAGTACTGATGATTTTGCTTCTATGAAGCACAAGAAACCCCCTCCCCTGTGCACATGTGATTTATATGATTATGTCAAGGATAAAACAGAGTTGTTCCTTCCATTCTCAGAATTCTAGACTTCACTTTGGCACCCCGAGGCATCAAGAATAACAACCAGGATCTAGTTAAAAGTTATCCAGCAACCACACATCTTTATGAGTCCCTCAGCCTAATGTGTTCTTATTAAGCCATTAATAAATTCATCATGGAGGCATCAGACGATATCTACCAATTACGAAAAGAAAACACCAGGCATAAAGAAAGATAAATAGCATGGTGGCAGAACAGAAACAGCAAGGGTTCAGAGGTCTGTGAGGGCCCAAAAGGAAACCTGCCCAGGCTAGGAGTGAGACCTGGGTCACCTGGGATGCATGAAGCTTGGCCCAGTACCTGGCACGTGCCCTAGAGTGATATAAAATGCACATTTAGCCTATCCACCCTCAACTACATGCAAGGATCAGTGCGTGCAAGAGATGCCACACCTGCATGGAAAGACACAAAAAGACATTAGGAGAGAAATAACGTCAATGCTGTGTGCCACCCGCAGTCCCATTCATTCAGCCTGTGCGCCAGGACACGAGCAACGGGTACATTTGAACTGCCACTCCCCACGAGTCTCAGCAGCCACATTCTCCTCCAAAGATGGGGCTCCTGGTGAACAGAGAGGCAGCAGAGGGAGAGGGAGAGGGAAGTATGTGCTAAAACAACCTAGCTACTAAATACTAACTAGTCAACCATTTCATCTGGTGCTGACTTCAAAAATACCCATCAGTCCCACTGCTGAAAGAACAAAGATCTACAAAATGGTACCTTCCTAAGGGATTTTCCAGAGTAATTCTGACTGCTGGTGAGAACCTAACCTCTAGGAGAGCCACACAGGACTCCCTGATGTCAGATCACAGTGACTGGTGTGCTGAATGGCCTTCCACCATGATGCAAAGTCTTAACTATTATCATCCTATCTAATCCACAGGATTTTCTGAGGTAGGTGCAACAGGCGATTCTTCTGTTTGAGCAGAGGAGCAACCTGGTGCTCTGGGATGCTGAATGAAGCCACCAAGCTCCCACGAGGGCAGAAGCCGGCCTGTAGTCAAGGCTTTGCAGTCTTCTAAATGGGTGGACCCGAAACCCATCCACACAGCTATTCACCCTGATTAAGTGCCCCACAGGTGTCTGGGTCCAAAAGGGCCCAAATGGGATATCAGCATTCCTGAACAGACGAGAGGAATCCGTTAAGCTTGCCAATGACTCAATCACAGGGCTTGTGTGAAGGCTGGCAAGACCTCTCACAGAACATAAAATGCCACCCAAAACCACAGAACAATGTGTTGGAAAAACACAAATGTTAAGAATAAACATGACTGACTGTGCTTTTGGATAATGGAACATGTCCTCACCCAACCTATTGCTTTAACCTGTACTTTACTTACTGCCTTGTTCAAAACACATATCGTTGCTCCTCTTACATACATTCTGAATCAAAAAGGTCCTAATGTCATCTCTTACTGATCAACTACCCCCATCTTGTTTTGCAGCAACACTTACGCATTTGTGTCTGCGCTGCTTCATCTCTAAGTGAAATCAGCTGTCGAGAGGCAAACAAACTGGGAAGAATGTCTTCATTTTCTGCTGGGCCACATTTCATGTGGATTCACTGGCAACCACAAAAGCCAGCCAAATCAGACACGGCTGAACTCCCAGATTGATGCTGCTCTCCATGAAAGTAAGCAGACTAATTCTTCCCTGACCACCGAGACAGAAAGAGATGGCCACTTTCAGGGTAAAAGACAAGTGGACTACAAACATCAATACTCAAGGAGTCAAGAGCAGGACTGACTGTAATTTCCCTTCTTTAAAAAAAAAAAAAAAAAGAAAGAAAATCAGGGAATTGGTAGCTTCCTCCACCTCCCAAGAAGTCAAAAATCCAGGGTTTAAGGCTGTGCTCCGCCACTCACAAGCAATTACTGTTGACATGTGCTCTACAGTAGGAACCCAGACCCCGTTCACCCAGCTTCTGGGAAAGGGCATCCAGTGTTTGCTTGCGAAGCCAATTCTCCCCACCTTTCAACACTCTGCTGACTCTGCCCCAGGACGGACTCCAGCCCAGCTTCAGGGATCACCTGTGACTCAGACCTGGCCAATCAGAGCCATGCAACACCCCCAGCCCTGCCAGGTGCTGGTTCTTAGTCAGTGCAACTCCAGGAACTTGTGTATAGACAGCCTCCCTGCATAGGGGCAGGAGTCCTTCCCCTTCTTCCACACTGAACTTGAACTAGAAGGGATCCAAGTTCTGGAACTACTGCAGTCATCCTCTAGTCATGAAGGAAGATGGAACTGTTTGATGATGGAACCAACATGGAGGAGGACAGAGTTGAGAAAAAGAGACAGGGACAGAAAGACAGACAAGGAGACAAAGAGACACAGACAGACATAAGCACAGACAGGCAGAGACAGACAGACTAGATCCTGGCAGCACCAAGTCCTTGTCAAGCCATTGCCTGATCAAGGCAAAACTTCTGTTAAAAAAAAAAAAAAATCAATAAAACCCCTTTTAACATAAAACAGTATTTGTAATTTTCAGGGCTTTTTGCCTCAATATTAAACCAACCGTTCTTCCTTGTTTACACAAATGAACTCCAAGAAAATTTTACCCAATACTCATTATTCGTCTTAAAAGCAACGTAGGCAGTTTATGAAATCACAATTGGAACCCTAGTTAATAATATTTTTCATTAGATCCAATTGTAAAGCTCATCTAGAAAATGAGCAATTAAAAATAGCTAATTTTTTAAAGAAAAATAAGTAGGGACTTGTTCCCACATTCACGTATACTACAAAAGGAACAAATCATCAAAAAAGTCAACAGATTTGATGAGGTAAAAATTAAAAACACTGCCATGGGTCAAAATCATTATGCAGAAAAATTAAAGGGAAACCAACGTTTGCCACAAGAGCAGCAATGTCATTTTTATAAATAAGAAGCATGACCACATCAAAAACATCTAACAGAAAAAAACCAAAATGAACAATAAATGCACTCTTGACACCAAAAAACAGACAACAAATGACACAACAAATGGTCAATGCACTTGGAAAAATTTCAAACACTACAGAAATACAAAACAAAACTTGCAACTGAATTAGCAACAAGCTAAAGTAACAACACCCAACACAATGAGGGTGAAGCCAAACCGGTGCACATTCTTTTCTGAGATGTTGACAATCTTCATCAAGAGCCTTAAACAGCCTAATGATTCTCTACACAGGAGCCCGCCCTGGGGAAGTCATCACACTAGAACATGGGCATGAAGACAGCCACCACCGCAGCATTAGCAATGAAGACCACTCTGCTGCCCAGCCACAGGGAACATGGGACAGCATGCAGCCACTGAGACTGTTAAGAAAAAAAAAATGTAAACACAAGTTATTTGATGAGACTTCCAAGAAATCTCCTTACATGAGGGACAGATGGCAAACATGAATCCTTTGTGTCCTTCTCTGTTTTCTCCTGTTTCCTACCTAGGACACAGATGTGATGATGGCTAGAGCTTCGGCAAGCATCTTAGACCAACCAGAAGGTGAAAGCCACAAGCCAAGGATGGCAGAGCAGAAAGGTAAAGCAGACCAGGACACTGGCACCGTAGCAGAGCCACCTACCAGCTCTGGACTAAGTCTGAACTTGACCTTCTAGGAAGGATAAGTGACCTTGTTTAACCCATTGGGGCCATATCTTTGTTAGCAGCAGGCAAGCACTATTCCAAACTCAAAGAACCAATAAAACTATTACTGTCAGGTTTACCGCAGCGGTTTGCAAACTGCGCTTTAAGGAACCCCAGGGGTCCCTCAGAAGTGCCCATCCTAAAGGCTGCCATGGGATGGAGAGACAGAGGACAAGACGGTGGAGCTCTGGGCTTCCTGCACCCCCTGATTTCCTCCCTTTTGCAAATGAGGTTCTGAAGATTGTGACAGTTGATCTAAAATAAAAAAGGTCTATATACCTAAGAGAATAAAAGGGGGGGTCAGAGATGTATGTACACCCACTTTCTAGCCATGTCATTCACAACATCCAAAAGGTGAGAGTAACCCAGAGTGTCACTGCCAGATGAATGAAAGAACGAAACACAGTACACACATACAAAGGAGCATCATTTGCCCTTAAAGAAGGAAATTCTGGCACACTCTCAACACGGATGAACATTGAGGATATTTTGCGAAGTGAAATAAACGAGTCACAAGAGGATAAACACTATCTGATTCCACTTATACACGGTACCTAGAATAGTCACATCTATAGAGACAGAAAGCAGAGCTGTGGGTGCCAGGGGCTACGAGGAAGGGGAACGGGAATGCCACCCTCCGTACCACTGTTCAACGGGCTCAGAGTTTCACTTGGGGAAGATGAAGTTCTAGAGATGGATGGTGGTGATGGCTGCACAACAGTGCAAATGTGCCCTTAAAAATGGTCCTCTCTCTGGCTTTGAGGCCTCCTCCCTATCTAATCCTCATGCCCCACGCCTGGTGACCTTCTCCTCAGCTGCTATACTTGTCACAGAAACGTGCCAAGTTGCCGCACACGTGGTCCCTACACATGGGGACTCTTACTCTACCCCAGACTCCCATCTAGACCCTCCCCAGGGGCATAACTGTCTCAACAGCACAGTAGCATGATGGTCAGAAAGATATAAAGAACATAAAACTTCCTTAATAGTAAAATTTTGGAGGCTTAAAGGTAAGTACATAAAGTAGGGAAAACTGCACACTCGTAGGCAGAGTTGCGGCTTCCCAGCACCCCGAAGCTCCTCCAAAGGAGACACTTTGTGATACCAACTGTGCAACGTGGGGACAAAGCGGGGAACACTACCAGACTTGAGAAACTGATGGACATTGATTTAATCAGATTTTGTGATGACTGATATGAGGAAACCAGAGATATGAAATCAAAACCTGTAGTATTGGAAAATAAATATGTAAAGCAGTTCTGGGTTATCTATGCAACCAGAGGCAGCTTGGGGGGATGGGGGGGCCTTGAGATTGGGTTTTAAATCACATATATTCTGCCCTCCCCCAACCCCCTGCAGAAAGAAGTCCTACAGAAAAAGAAAATTGTACTTTCTCAATAATCCCTAAATTGTTATTTATTTCTGCATCCTTACTTGTTACTATTTAGTTCCCTAAGGTTTCTACACAGTGCCAAAAAGAAGTGATCATAAGTCAGAATCTATACTCCAAACACACACACAGACCAAATTTACAACCTGTCTGCATCCACCATTTATTGTGTTTAAGTTTTCTGTTCAAAACACCAATTAATTTTCCTTTCAATACAAGAAATATGGGGTGCAAGTCTTTTTTACCCAGAGGTGTTTCCATTTCTTTACTCTGTGTTATTTTGAGTCTTGCCACTGAATCAGAAAGCGAGAACCCTGAAGAATATCCCAATGTTATGTAGGTGAAAATATATCAATATAGGAAAAGTAACCTAGGAAAATGGAAAGGCAGAAATAGCAATTTCCACAGTATAGCTCCTGACAAACTCCAGCAGTAGTGCACAGGTAAAAGCTTGCCCACACTGCTCCCATCCGACACGCCAAAACATACCTCTGGATGTGAAAACGTATTATCGTTGCAGCTTCCTGACCAAATTTCAGATGAAGTACCGCAGGCCTAGGGGACAGACTCCCGCAGGAGGCCAAGAAGACGAGTACTGCAGGATGCCAGCTAGTCCGGGCAGATCAGTGAAGGGGAACTTGACAGTTTGCACGTATCTTCCCTAAACTTACCAAACACCAGGGACAATCAGAGAGAGAGAGGTGGGGGGGAAGAGAATGAATCTGCTTCGAAGTGACTGCAAAGATCATCTGATGAGGTCAAGGGCTTGGAAGAAAAAGTTAAAGACAAACGAAAAAAGAGAGATGGAAATAGAGCAGAGAGAGAGTCTAAGAGAAATAAAGCAAACCACAGAGAGAAAGAATAAGTGCCTCGTGTAAGGTGGGAAATGGAAATGAGAACAGGAAGTTCTGGATCATTCCATCATCCATGGGGCAGATACTTTCCGAGCACCTACAACAAGGCCCAGCAGGGGGAGAGACATAACCTATGTAATTTTGAGTCTGGGTGCTGGGTGTCAGCCCCAAAAGTGGGTAAACACAGTGCGGTGGGCGAGTCCAGAGAGGGAATGAGTAACTCTCTGGCCAAAAGATCCCCAAAATCTTTGGGCTGAAACCAAAGAGTGTTTAATCTCTAAATATCAAATCATTTTGAAGCATAAAGCTAATTAACAGAAACATTGGTTTAAAAACAAACTTAATTGGACATGATGCCGAAAGTACAAGTGACAAAAAGAAAACAGATGAATTGAACCTCATCAAAATTAAAACATGTGCTTCAAGGACACCGCCGAGAAAGTGAAAAGGCAATCTACAGAATGGGAGAAAATGTTGTAAATTGTGTTTCTCTGATAAGGGGCTAGCGCCCAGAACACACAAAGAACTCTTATAACGCAACAATAAAAAAAGACAAACCACCAAATTAAACAGTGGGCAAAAAGAGTTGAGGAAACCTCTCTCCAAAGATACACGAATGGCCACTAAGCACATGAAAAGATACTCAACACCAGCAACCACCAGGGAAATGCAAACCAAAACCACAACAAGATGCCATTTGACATCTACTAGGGTGCCTGTAATTAAAGACAGACAGACAATAACAAGTGCTTGGCAAGGATGTGGAATAATCCATTGGAACCTTCATTCACTGCTGGTGGAAAGATGGAGCCACTTTGGAAAACAGTCTGGTAGTTCCTCAAAAAACTAAATACACGGAGTTACTATTTGACCCAGCAATTCCGCTCCTAGGTCCATACCCAAGAGAAATGAAAAATATGCCTACACAACTTGCACATGAATGGTCATGGCAACATTATTTACAATAGCCAAAAAGTGGAAACCCAGATGTCCATCAACTAATGAAAGGATAAACAAAACATAGCATACCCTTATAATGGAATGCTATTTAGCCATAAAAAGGAACAACATTCTGATACATGCTACGATGTCGATAAACCTTAAAAACATTATGCTAAGTGAAAGAAACCAATCACAAAAAGGCACATATCGTATGACTGCACTGATATGACATATCCAAACAGACCCAGTGTGCTGGGCGTGGACTAGCTCATCGCATCTGACCTTCACAAAGCACAGCTCTCAGGGAACAGTACCACACTTTGCAGATGGGGAATATAAGCTTAAGAGAAATGCCTTGCTCAAGGCACACAGCTCAAAAAAGGGTAGGGCCAACATCCAGGCACCATGATCCCCGCTCTCCCGGGCACCCAGGCCTTGCACAGAGCAAGCACCTACACTGCCAACCACCAGGACTCCTTCCATACAGGCTGTGTGCAGCCCCTCCCTCATTTTTACAACCTCTCCTTTATTTTTACAGTAATGGGCTCCACACAGTATCAAAGTCCTTGTGGCTTTGGGGAGAATGACACTCTCACGAGTAGCCAGATTTCCTAAAGTTTCTACTACCCCACTATGAAGCTCAACGGGAGATTAAAAACCAAAGCTGTTCTTTTTTTACCCAAGGAAACATAAGCCTAGGATTCAAGCTTTTAAACCACGTCTATTACCGAAGTAATTATACTACAGGAAAAACTGCAAAGGGATTTCAACACGGCTTACAGATGCTTCTTGCCCCTTAATGGCCATAAGCCTTTTATAATATCTTCAAACAAAGGCTTAAAGGTTTCATCCTCAAAATATGGACTTGTCAAAGTGCCTAAACCAGAATAATTGTGGAAAACCTACACTGGGGAATACATCCAAAAGGGAAGGACAATTTATGACTATTCCTTGACACTAGAACTTATGAACCAATTAAAACAAAGAGCCAGCATCTTTACTGAGACCAAGCCCTCCTGGAAAAACCCTGAAAACATATGCCAAGGAAATGAGCTGATAATTCACCAAAAAGAAATCTGGCTCATAAATAGAGACAGAAGTATTCCATGTCCATAGCAACTCGGGAAATACACATACAACCAGCTAAGTGTTTGCCTACTGGAGTTTGAAATGGTAACCATCCCTTAATGCTGGTGAGCATGGTGGGGAGGGTCTGCTTGCTGGTGACACTTGCAAACGGACACAAGCCTCCTGGGCAGCAACATGGACGTCGGAAACAGAAGTCAGCGAAACCTTTGCACTTCACCCAGCAACTCTGCTTATGAGATCACATCCTCCAAAGTAACTAGAAACATGAGGAAATTCTGTACACAAAAGACATTCTCTGCAACATTTTTCCATTAAATAACAGTTTAAAAAAAAAAAAGTCCAACAGAAGGAAATTTACTAAATAAGCTCTGGTCTATCCCCTAGTTGGAGTATCAGGCAGTTGTTACAAATCGGAGGTATGTAGTCTACAGAATGATAGGAGAGGCTTTGTGGTAGATAATTAAGAGAAAAGCAAGACACAAAATTTTATGTACAGCAGGAGTTCAACTGTGCTTTTTGAAAAGTATCTACACAGGGGAAAAATATTTTGTAGGAAATTCTGTTTCCTTGATTTTCTCTAGTGAGCTGGCATGGTGTGGTGGAAAGAAACTAAGCTTTGGAACCCAACTGAGTGACCTTGGTACCCCATTTAACCAACCTGTGCCTGAGTTTCCTCATCAGCCAGTTTAACCTTTAAATGACTCATTACAAGGGGAAATAAACTCTTACTGTTAAAAGCCACAACTGTCACTTGCAGCCCAAATCATTTCTAGGTGATAGAGTAGTAACAGTCACTTTGGATTTGGTTTTCCTCCCCCAACCCCCACCCTAACTCAAAGATAAGTGCCTGGGCTCATTCAAGGCCTACCACCCGTCCATTAGTTAGAAAACAAATGCTGTGGCACATGCCTGTACTCCCAGCTACTGGAGAGGCTGAGGCAAACTGCTAAGCCCAGCATTTTGAGGTTTGCAGTGAGCTGTGATGATACCACTGCATTCTAGCCAGGGCAACAGAGTGAGACTCTGTCGCAGAAAACAAACAAATGCTGAGACCCGTCCACTTGCCTGATCTATCTCAAAGCATACTGGCACTTCCCCTAACATTGAATAGGCCTTTCAAGTATTTGGGCAAGGATGATGAACCCGTTTGCAGAATGGTCCAGTTTCCACAGACAGGCTATCTCTAAAGAAACAGGGTCAGTTTGGACTTTGCAATCCTGCTATTGTGTTTATTATACCAAGACATCTTTCCTCGGTACTGCCAAGGGCCCAGCAGATGGGTTACTAATGAAGAGAACATGACTGTTTAGTTCAAAAACAAAAGCTATTTTTTGCAACTGATAAATCATTGCTTGATTCTTTGCCTAACAGAAAGCCAAAACTAATAATGTCTCTCAAGTTTAACAATCAGCCTCTAAGACCAAACACCAGCTTAAGAAGCCACCTTTCAAGACACTCTGCAAGCAAATTTGGAAAACAAATGAAAGTTATCTTTTATTTTCCAGGCTGGACTACAGTGGCACAATCGTAGCTTACTGCAGCCTCAAACTCCCACGCTCAAGTGATCATCCCACCTCAGCCTCCCAAGTAGCTGAGACTACAGGTGTGTGCCACCATGACAGCTAATTTTTAAAAATTTTTTTTTGTAGAGACAAAGTCTCACTACGTTGCCCAGGGTGGTCTTGAACTCCTGGCCTCAACTGATCCTCCTGCCTTGGCCTCTCAAAGTGCCGTGATTACAGGCGTCAGCTACTGCACCTGGCCCAAAGCTATCTTTTTTTTTTTTTTTTTTTTTTAGACATCCTAGAACAGAGCTGTACAAAACAGGGCCCACAGGCCAAATCTAGGCTGACACTAGTTTTTGTAAATAAAGTTTTATTGGCACTCAGCCATGTCCATTCCTTTATATAATGCTTACTACAGCTGCTACAACAGCAGGGCTGAGTAGTTGTGACAGCCACCTAACTGGCCCTTTATACAATAAGTTTTCAGACCTTTGTCCTAGAAAGAATGAAGGTAATTCCTTTGAGCTACCTCCTGGGTCCAACCAGACCAGCATGAGACAGAACTGAGCCACCTGACAGACCTAGGCCTGAAGTTCACCAACACAGGTAGAACTGCAGAGGTAACCTCAGAACCAGCACAGTTCATCTCTTGTGATTGGCTGAGGACATTATCCCACGGAGACTGACTGTCCACCCAAGAAAAGCAACCCCCTGCCCACTTCGAATGCTAGGTAAACCCCTTTGATGACAGATCTCCATGAAGAAAGTGTCGTATTCAACTTTTTAAAAAGTCATGAGACAGTGTAAAAGGTTACTGTTCTTCAAAGCGAATTTTAACAGATAAAAAATGGTAGGAAGCATATTTATTTGGGGCCATCTGATGTGGTTCACTGGGGGTAGGTAACAAGCACTTCTATACTGGCAAAAACGCTCTCTGGATCCAAATGGCCGTTTGACCTCAAGGAGATCAAACCTCTCTGTCTCGGCTTCACTTCACACACATACACAGAGTGGAGATTGGTTAGATGTGCTCTTAGGTCCAAACCAGGCCCAAAATCTCAGGACGTCTTCCACACTCCCATTATTCGTTCATACATACATTCAAATCACAGTTTTTGAACACCTACTGTGTGCCAGGTACCGTGCTGGTGCTTTGGGTGTTGGGCCAGTAACACAAACAGGAATCTTGCCAGTGCGGGGCTTATAAACTAGGAGAGAAACTGAAAACAAGTCAAACAGCAAATAAACAAGACGAACTGCAACTTACGACAAGTGCTGCGAAGAACACGATTGGGATGGGGGGAGCGGGGTCTGCTTTAGTAGGGAAGCCAGGGAAGGTGGCTCCAAGGGGGTGGTGACTCCACTTTCAGCTGGGAGGAAGGAGCAGCCAGCCCTGCAGGCATCTGGGAGTGGGGAGAGAGCAGCATTCCGGACAAGGGGAGGGCAGGGAGCATCAGAGGATTCACTGGAGGCTCCCTCGTGTGGCCGGGGGGGGGTAGGGACCCTACACAGCATCTTGGGCTTTGAAATGAAGTCCCTCTGCCTCTCACAGGCCACACGGAAGGTCACAGCTCTGTACTCCTGGCTCTCCCACACAGACAACGGGGAGACTCAGGGAGACAGTGACTTAGGTCTGTCCCAGCCCTGGGGCGGGCAGAGCCCAGCATGCTCCTGGAACTGGAATGAGGCCACACAGGCAGGGAACAGCAAGCAAAGGGAGGCAGAGAGGCCTGACGCAGGGCTGGAAAGGAGAGAGCAGCTGAGTCAGGCAGGGTCCTGCAAGTCATGGTAAGGAACTTGGATTTGATTTTAATTGCAACGAGAAGTCACTAAAGAGTTTTAGGCAGAGAAGTATTTGACCATATTTGTATTTTTCAAAGAAAACCCTGTGTTGCCAAGAATGGGGAAGCAGAGAGACCAGGAGGTCACTGCTATCCAGGTAAGAGACAATCATGGTCTGTGCTGCAGGTGAGGTAAAGCGACTGAACTCGATCTCCAGCGCCTGCTCTCTGATCCACTGGGAAGTGGTCACCCGGGACACTGTGCTGAGAAAGATTCAGAAGCTTAGACAGGGCTCAGTGGGAAAAAGTATCCTGCTTGATTAGCGATGCCTGCCATGGGCACAGGCGGGAGAACGATGGCAGCACGTGTCAGTATCTGTCCTGCATCTATCGACGACACAGAGCATTCCAGCGCCGCTCACGCTGGCGTGTGCACCTCCCCTGGGACCCTGTTAAAGCGCAGACTCGGACAGCAGGTCCGGCGTGGGGCCTGACCTTCTGCATTTCCAACACGCTCCCAGGTGACGGTGTCAACCCTGCTGGGCCGCAGCCCTCGCCCTGAACAGCAAGGGTCTAGAGAACGTATTCTTTTTCTCCCTCATAGATTTGCACAAGGTGAGTACCAGTTCCCGAGGCCTGACACAGAAAGGACACTGAACAAATGGTGACTGAATTGAGTTGGTCATTTTTATGCGACTTTCAGCCCTCAACTGCTATAAAAATAACTCTGCAAAGTTCCAGGTAGCTGACCATAAAAAGCATCACCCCAGATGTGCGCAACATGGCAAGTGTGACTGCCCATCTTCTGTGGAGCTGCACCTCGTCCTTACTGAGTCGAAGATCACCTGCGTGGGGGCGAGGGGCCCGGGCATAGAAGTAAGGGAAACGCCAAGGACAGAAATATGCCTAACAGGGCTGATGCCGACCACAGTTAGGGGCTGCACACGAAGCTCTGCAGGACGACGGGGACATACAGCAAGGGAAGGAGGGGGGAGCTGCTGCTACCCGTCCCCAGAAGAGCAGCACCCCCACCCGCCAGACTCGCAGACACGCTGCATTATGACAGCGACGCTGGCTCATACGAGAGCCCCAAAGGGGAGTTTGCGTCCTCATCCTGGAATCCACCACGGTTCTGGCCCATAATCCCAACCAACCTGAGCATCAGCCCAGTCGGAGTTTCCCTCTCAAAGACAGATTCAAGTCCGGTCTCATAGGGACCACAGCCAGACCCTGCCGCCTGCGATGGAACCCGCTGGCCAGCCGACGCCTTGTTAAATCAACGCTGCCCAAACTGAAGGCTCAGTCCGGGACATTCAGCTTCCCGGGAAACCCAAGCCCCCTTTCTAAAACAAACAGAGAACCTGCGGCTCCACGCAGCCCCTGTTAGCCCTCCTATCAATCATACCGTCTACAGAGTCCTCTCTCTCTCCCTTTTAAACTCACAGAACTACGAAAGCCTTCATTTTTAAAGAGTTTACCTTAACAGTGCACATTCATTTTCAGGGGCCATTAAAAAAACATGAGAACACTCTCCTGTTGCAGGGAGGTGATTCATGCTTTCTGCCAGCATACACCTCACTTTTGGGCCTCTGCTGGTTACAACATCCCAAACTCCCAGACAATATTAATTCAATGTATTCTGAACCTTTCCAGTGGCTGCGTATTAACATTAAACACATACAGCACCATTCCGGTCTCCAGAATGTTGAACAAGACTGTTCTTTAGATAACGCGGGAGTGAAAAGATTAATCATCACTAGGATTAATTGCTGGGAAAGAGTGGGGCAGCAGAGAAATCATTGGTATGCGAGGGCCTTAGTACCTTGGATGAATTCGCTTCTTCCTAGAACGCCGGAGGAGCAGGGCTGGATGCTGGCTAATTTCCCAGTGTAAAGCACAGAGCTCAATTGCTTCATCTGTCTAACTGGGGTTAGTTAAAAAGCAGGAGAGCCTCTTCATTAACTCTAGTGCATTATTGTAAAGTTAAATACAATGAGGGTGGGTGGCCAAGTAAACATGAGACTGGATGCTGGAAAGTCAACGCCTTTTTTTTTTTAAAAAAAAACACATGAGGAACGCTTGCGGAGTTCAGAAATGACAACACTTTTTTGGGCTTTGCTAAGATCTAGTCAAATCTCTCCATCAGCTCCTCAAATCTTTAAACAATTCAGGAAAGGACCTTAAACTTTTCAAGCTGCCTCTATGTTGCACCTGTACCTGGGCTGACGCAGATGCCATTTGCAAATTTTACGACACACCCACAGCAAAGTACAAAAGATGCCATCTAAATGTAGGTATACTGAGACTTCAGCTGTCTTTATCTGTGATCAAAGTCATTGTTAGTTAGAATCATGGGTATTAGAAAAGTATTTTCTGTTTCTGTTTTTGTTTGTTTGTTTGTTTGTTTTTAAGGTATGGGGTCTTGCTCTGTTGCCCAGGCTACAGTGCAGTGGCATCATCATAGCTCACTGCAGCCTCAGACTCCTGGGCTCACGTGATCCTCCTGCCTCAGCCTCCCCCAGTAGCTGGAACTACAGGCATTAGCCACGATGCCCGGCTAACTTTTTTGTAGAGATGGGGTTTTGCTGTGTTGCCCGAGCTGGCCTTGAACTCCTGGACTCAAGCAATCCTCCCATCTCGGCCTCCCAAAATACCTGATGTTTTTAAAAAGAAGTATCAAGGGGCTAGAAGACAGGAGAAGAGGGAGGTGTTGTTTAACTGGTACAGAGTTTTAGGGTTTGCAAGATGAACAGAGTTCTGGAGATGGATGGTGGTAAGTATATTCAGTATTATATAGTCCTTAACACTACGGAACCACACACTTAAACAATTAAGATGGTAAATTTTATTTGTATTTTACCACAATTAAAAACAAAATGAAAAAAGAAACAGCAATAATAGTGTTTATTAAGCATTAGCTCATCAATTTCACTTTATAGTCCTAACAATCCCACAAGGGCAATACTATTACAATCTCAATTTTACACTTAAGAAAGCTGAGGTCCAGAGAGGGTAAGTAACTTGCCCAATATCACACAGTTGATGAGTGGCAGAGCTGGGGTTCGCCCCCACATGGTGTGACTCCAGAAAACCTACCGTTAACTGCAACTCATGCTGAACAAAAGCACTTCAAATTACTAGCGTCACAAGGAGGCAACAGCCAGAGTCCCAAATTTAGAATCCAAAGACCTAAACTCAGTTTCCAGCTCCGCCACTTACTAGTTGCAGAGCCCTGTGTTGAGCCTCAGTTTTGTTTTGTTTACTTATAAAATAATAATCATGTCCACACTAGTGACCTCAGAAGGCTGCCAAGGGTCTGCGAGAAGACAGAGCTCTGCAAACGCAAAGCTTCAGCCAGGTACGAAGCAGCCGGCCCCACTCCGCTTCCCGCCGACACTGCAAGTCCAGGGAGAAGGTGCCCCAAATAAATGTCCCTCTGACGCCAACACACACGCTGGTGGTTACCTTTTCTCAGGTGGTCTTTTTTTCCTGATAAAAGTAATGTATTTCCACTGTGGGGGGAAAGTATGAGGAAGCAAATAACCATTACCCTTGACCCCACCTGCTCCGCAGCTTTGAGAAGTTTCCAGAGGACGGGTGTGGCTGGAGCTAACCAAGAACAGGCATGAGTGGTCTGAGATGAAAATACAAAGTGGGTCCACCATATTTCTCTGAATTAAGCAAACAAAATAACTGAGGGAAGAACGATCTATACCATAAATCGGACCCACAAGAACAAGGACAGCCCAACTTTTTTGAAGAAGCAGTACGACACCGGCGAGTGCCTCTAACAGGGGTTGCAAACTACTCCTCATAGGTGAAACCCAGCCTGTGGTCTATTTTTGTACAGTTTTTACATTTTAAGGGAGGAGGGGTCCAGGGTGGGGGAGGGAAGTGGGGAGGCGGGGAGAAAGGCCAGCCAAAGAGTCTAAAATACTTGGGTCTTTACAGAAAATATTTGCCAACCTCTGGTCTCTAAGGTATGATAGAAAGTGTAACTTGGAGGCATGAGGACATTTATGCGCATTTTGGAAGGAAACCAAATCCCAAGGAGATGCTGCCCAGACACAGGCCAGGAGGACACCGAACTACACCCTAACTACGATGACATGCTGTGCGAGGAGCAGCGGGACACACGGAACATACTGGACGTGGTGTGGAAGGCGGCAGCAAGGGGGTGCCCAGAGCCCAGATGGGAAACAAGATGAAGTCAAAAGAAGAAAAAGAGAGAAAGGAGAGGCTTAAAGGATGCGTCTGTGTAAAAAATTCCAAGCAGGCTTGTTTGAGAACCTCTCACATGGGCAGATCAAGTACTTTTCCCAGTACATCTCCCGACCCCACCACCAATCAGTGTAAATTTACCAGGGTCATTTCTCTTTTCTAATTTGCTGTGTGACCTTGGGCAAGTGACTTAAGCTTCCCATGTTTCCTCATTTGCAGAATGAAGATAATAGTATATAGGACTGATGTGCATGAAATTAAATCTGTGAGTGTACAGTTCTTAAAACAATGGCCGGCACAGAGTTAGCACTACTTAAATTTTAGCCTTTAATTTTTTATTTTTTAAATCACTCTCTCTACCTACTGTAGGATGGTCCAGTTCGAAGATAAGGAGAAAGGAGAGTTCACTCCAACACTGTGGGCGAGTGGAAACGACACTGTACGGTCAGTGATGGCACCCTGCAGTAACCAACCCCTCTCTCTTGGGGGTTCCTTAGCGCCCCCAGGGAAGCATGGGACCACATGAGGAAGAGGTGGACAGCGCCAGGGCACGTGGGCGCCACGATTCTACAGCAAGTGCAACATGGAATGCTCAGTCCTTCTCTTCCCAAAGCTTCCCCGCAGCCACCAAGGTCAAACCCAAGAAGCAGGCTGGCCCCTCCTGGCCATGAACGTCCCACCTGGCCATCCTGTGGACAGGAATGAGACGAGGTCCTGACTTCTCAGGCTCGATTACCCGGATAGCTACCCACATAGCTAGCCCCGGTTTTCTGGCCCCGCCCTCCCATCTCTCCCCTCCCCCTCAGCCTCCTCTGAATTAGCGCCAAGCTTGCCATTCTCCGTAAGTACCAGAGATTACTACGGCACGCCTCTCAGAAAGTGCTGAGTGGAATGAAGGAGGAGAGAAAAAAAAATTTCCTCATCACACAATTCACGTATAGGCAAGAGCTACAAACAATTCGGGGCACTAAAATTAATTTGCCAATGAAAAGAGGGTGAGCATCGAGGCAGACTGTAATAAAAACGTACTTAATGTGTACAGCGCATATTTATTCATTTTTAGAAAATCTGCAATGCTGCCACCCCCCTTCTCCCATAAAATCTGACCATCCTACTCAGCTTCTATTCTTATCCCTTGCTCATTTGCGTAATTTTAACGCTGCAGAATATAGCTAGCCTAAGAATATTTTTTTTATAATTACACCCATCGCAGGAACTGTCAGTATCTAATGAAGGATAATTTCAGCTATTATAGGAAGCTTAAAAGATCATTTTCATGAATAATTCGTAATATGAATCATTAAATTCAAACAATGTCAGAAATTCAAAAAAAAAAGAGAAAAAGAAAAATATTTTAGGTGCCTAAAAGTAACCATCCCTTTAAGGGCAGAATCCAGTGTCTGACGTGCACAGAAACAACACAACACACGGGGCAGATCGGCATGTGAGGGGAAGAAACACGCAGCCCGGCTCAAGTCACTTCCGTCTTTCAATTTTTCAGCAGGTCTCCCAAGACAAGGCCAGGCGCGGTGGCTCACGCCTGTAATCCTAGCACTCTGGGAGGCTGAGGCGGGAAGATTGCTTGAGCTCAGGAGTTCCAGACCAGGCTGAGCAAGAGCGAGATCCCATCTCTACTAAAAATAGGATGAAATTAGCCAAACAACTAAAAATAGAAAAAAATTAGCTGGGCACGGTGGCATGTGCCAGCATGGCACAGTCCCAGCTACCTGGGAGGCTGAGGCAGGAGGATTGCTTAAGCCCAGGAGTTTGAGGTTGCTGTGAGCTAGGCTGACGGCCATGGCACTCTAGCCTAGGCAAGAAAGTGAGACTCTGTCTCAAAAAATAAATAAATAAAAAATAAAAAAATAAAGTTGGTCAGAGTGCAGTGGTGTTTACAACTAATTGATCACAACCAGTTACAGATTCCTTTGTTCCTTCTCCACTCCCACTGCTCCACTGGACCAGTCTTTAAAAAAATAAATAAATAAATAAAATTAAATTAAAATTAAAAAAAAGAATAAAATCCAAGCTTCTTAGCAGGTCACACAGATTTCTCCTGCTTGACCCTTGTCTCTCCAGCTCATTATGTACCTGTTCCTCCTGCCACCTGGATCCCATGCAGGCCCCCAAGTTCCCAGGGCTTCTATGCCAGTGTACACGTTGCTTTCCCTGCCTCCTTCCAGGAAAGAACCTGACTAAAAAGGAAACAAACCTACACTGGAAGCAGAACCAACATGCAAAGCAAAGCATCTTCCTGGTAAACTGAGCACCTGGATCCAGCCATACCTGCACCCCAAACTTCTCAGCTCTGTGAAATAATACACATTCTTGTTGCCTTCAATTGGTTTCTACTGTTTGCCAAAGGTGGGGAAAAGTCCTTATTAGTAAAATAAGGCTGTGGGCCTCAATAAACCCTGAAGTGATAGCAGAATCACAGTTTCCAAGGCTGGTCTGGGCCACAGCCAGTAAAGCAGAACTGTCAGCAGAGGACACAGTGGGAGATGCAGCCAGGGCAGGTGGTGGTGGTGATGTGCGTGCCTGAATGCTGGAGGACAGGGGAGTGGGGGGTTAGGATCAATGTATGAGTGATTGGGCTAGACTCAAAAGAGGACAAATCTCCTCTGAGGTGGCTTTGCTGAGAGGTGTGTCTATACCACATGGTAGTGGCCAAGGCCCCAAATCCACTCTTTTCAGGGAAACACGAAGACCAGAAGACAACTCCTATTTCCAAAGGAAATTGGTCTGTATCTCACATTGCGGTTATAAAGACATTTTGTGTTAAAATACGCATGAATTTTCAGTTAGAGGAATTATGTTTATACATTAAATAGGGAAGAGAGAGAGGGAAGAAGGGCCTTGACCAGACAAAAACATCAAAATTCTTAACTAGATTACAACATTCCAGAACATCACCCCTTTCTACAAAACTACAGTCTTCGAACAACAGGTTGCATCTCTTCAGTGGAGTGGCAAAAATTATCAATGGGTCACAACTGGTGTCTGTTAGAATGGAATAGAACAGGATATAGAACGTGTCTGTTCTGCACACAGGAAAGATTAAGTATCGTCCCAGGAAGACTGTGTCTCAATTATATGTTTACACACGAATGTGTATGCTTAAAAGTATGTTTCTCACTGTGAGCCACAGTCAGAAAGGATTGAAAACCACTTTTGTAAGAGACGTCGCATCTCTTAAAAAAGCTGTGAGATCAGAGGTGACATCTGATGATATGACAGTGTTGGTTTCCAACCGAAAGGCGACTGAAGGACCCGCACCTGCGCTTTCACTCAGCGACTGCACATCCACACGTCTTTCCCAGAAAGTGAAGCCCCAGGACACGAGGACGTGTGCACGGGTGTGAGGCTCACTGCAGTGCCGTCTGTCGGGCAAAGACCTGGAAACATCCAAAATGCCATCTACAGGGGGATGATCTATAAGAAATTATGGCATAGCCACGTGATGGACTCTAATATGCAGATATTATTATAAAAACAATGATTTAGATCTATTGATCAGGAAGACAATTCATGAGTGTTACGTGATACACTGTTACCTGGAAAAGGCAACATGGATCAGAGGTTGGCAAACTTTTTCTTCCGAGGGCCAGATGGTAAATATTTTTGGTTTGCAGGTCTCTGTTGGAGCTATTCAACTCTTCTGTTGTAGCTCAAAAGCAGAGATGGATACTACTGGGAGAATGGAAGTGGCTATGATCTTTATTTTAACCAATAAAAGGTGGTGTATGTATGGGGGGTGGTTTACCAATCCCTGATGTAGACTGTAATTCCATTTTGGGGGGAAAAAAATGGGTTGAACAGGTATACATGTTTGTAGAGCATAGATTTGTGTAAGTTTACATATATTGATTATCTCTGGTTATCTAAAAAGGGTAGTATTTAAGGCAGGTTATTAACTTCTTCATATATCTGTGTATTGCTAGGCTTGTTATAAAGAATATGCAGTCTCATTTTAAAATTCCAATAAACTATTATAAAAAAAAGTATGAAATACAAGCTCTAGTAACTACTTTCACTGAAATAAATTCTCGGTAATATATTCACCAGTATTTTTTATCATTGCGAATAACAGAGCCTTCCATAATTCATATTTAATTGGATGCCAACTGTCATACAAAGAACTCTTCAGGTAGAAATTGTCCAAAAAAGGTGGAAAGAGCATAACAAGTCATGGGAAACCAAGAAAATAAATTTTATTCTTCACTCCCAATGAGGGACTAAATGATATAGAAAGACTAGTTTAAAACGCAAGCTCATAAAGCCTAGATCCACGGTTAGGTGAGCCAGGTAGTTACCGTCCACATTGTACCGTGGGGGAGAGGGCTGAGTTTGTGCCATCCCCAAATGACATGACAATTGAGCATTAAGCCAAGATTTGGACCCAGGACTGAATTCCGGTTTAATCAAATTATCTTGGCATGGATCAACAGATGAACAAGACATATGCCCATGGGAAACGCAATCCTTCATGCTACAAGGGCACCCACGAGTCGAAGAGGAAGTAAGCACAGGACGAAGCAACTGGCCACCTTATTGTTCAAATGTAAAGAAAACAGGGTGGGTCACTGGCAAAGACGCTACCACCTATATAGGTTTCACAGTGTTGAGCAGAGACCATCTTTCACATTTCGCCCCAGAAACTGACTCCATTACTAGCAAAGCCAGACCACCCCCCATATGGCTCATCAAAAGCAGAGTAGCAGAAACAACTGGCGTCCCCTAATAGCCATTCTTTCTTTCCTCCTTCGCAAGAAAAACCTAATTGTTTGCTGGGTACTTGGCCACCAGGGCAGAAAACAAAGAGACTATGTTTCCCAGCATCCCTTGCAGCTAGGTGTGGCCACATGAAAGCATCACGGGCAAACTGTAGAAGAAACGGTTAGCAAACTTGAAGACTTAGCGATGGAAATGATCCAAAATGATATGGGGACAAGACGGGGGTTCCAGCCTGATAATATGCCCAAGATCGCACTGCTAGCAGAGGACAGAGCTAGAACTTTCTGGGCCAGAACCCATGGTCTAAATCTCCTTGCTATAAGGTTTGCTAGTACCCACTGCATAATGGATTGTGTCCTGTTTTGCTCTGGAGGAGGGGAGGAAGGAGACAAGACAGCAGCAGCCAGCTCGCGCACCCATCAAACCCTGCTTTCTGCCATCCCAGGCACATGAGCAACTGCTTGCTGATGGGTCTGACATTATTTACACCCATTGTACCATCACCTCATTTTCCTAGTAAAATCTCTACCAATTATTGTATTTTGTGCCATCAGCTTTTCTCTTAGCCTATAAAATGTCCATGTGTCAAGTAAGGGGGGTCGCTAAGCCCTTCAGGCAGGGTAGTGATCCCAAGAGCGCGTGTAAGAGCAAAGTGTCACACCTGTCTAAAAGGCTGTGTTCCCAAACACTAATAATGCTTCCGAGTTTATATATGATTTTTATTTTCTTCTTTTTCACTCGTCCCTATCTTTTTTAATTCTCTATGATAATTATGATTTTAGTTTTTTAACAAGGAGAGAAAACACGAATTGTTTTTCAACAATAAAGTTGTAGAAAAACAGTTTTATGGCAGGCTGTGATGTATCCAGCAGGCTGCTTTTGGCCATGGGTGTGTGCTTGCTTGCTGTCGATTCCAAAGCCTTCATTGTCCCCGGAAGGCAGTCAAGACCGCAGAAGCAAGGCCCCACGACTGTGCACGCGCCACTCCTGATTGCCCCGCAATGGGCCCTGCACTCCGCTAATGGCCGTGTAATGAGGCAAACCAGATGCAAATGAAGGCACCAGTAATTAAAGGTAGAGCTGCGCTCGGCCTAACTGGCTCCACCTGTGGGAAGGAGTTTTTTTCTTTGGGGGGGTTGGGTTTTTTGGGGGGCTGTCGGGGGAGGAACTGGTTCCCCCAAATGGTAAATTATGAGGAAAGACTCAGAGAGAAATGCAAGGGCGATGAAGAGCCTGGCAAAGTGAGAGACTCGCGGCACAGCACACACCCAGGACACCCCCCAGTAGCTCTGGTCAAGCGCAGGCAGGAGGGCATCGCGTGGCTGCACGTCCACATGGCTGCCTGTTCTGCCCACCGGCCTGGCTGCCTGGCAGAAATTCCAGAAAGGCCAGGCGCTCCTCTCCAGAGCCAGGTTACTGCACCCAGTCCCCCGGCTGTGCACTGCGGGGGGGATACCGTGCATTATCCACCTGTGTCAGGACATCGAAGATCCAGGCCCGGCCACTGCCTGGCTGTGCACCGGAGCAAAGTGCGTGACAGTGATGAAAACAATCTAACACTTACAGAGAGCGCCGGCCACAGATTTAGCCCAGACAGTCTGGCCCCACTAGACACACTCGCTTGTGGCCTTTCTAAGCATCAGTTTTTCCACCTGTAAAATGAGGATCATAGTATTAACAGGAACTACACCTCATAGGAAGGTTCCTTTTAAGCAGTTAGCACAGGGCCGAGCATGTGGTGCTCAACCCATGTTAGCTATTATCGTGAGATGCTCAGTAAACTCACTCATGCTCTCACTCATTCATTCACTAGACACCTTACGGATCACCCGCCAGATGCCAGGCACTGTTTTAGAAACTGGCTGCACAACAGTATCAAAACCAAGTCAATCCCTACTCTCACGAGCTTACATCATGGCTAATGCTTCTAGAACATGTCACTAAAGAAAGAAATTAAAATGTTAAAATATAAGATAGGCAGCAATACTATGATAGCAGGGAAATCACAGAGGACTTCCTGGAGCAGTGGTATCTGACTGGTGAACAGGGTGTGTGCCAGGCAGTGGGAAGATTCCAGACAGAGTGAACAGAAGGCCTGCTAGCCGCAGGGAGGGCTGAGGAGGGACTGTATTTCTACTGAGGTACAAAGAATCCAAGTGAAACTGTCCACCTAAGAAACAACCCCAGACCAGGAGATGGGCTTTCTCTCTTCAAAGGGCGTCTATTTTTCCATTTAGCCCAAGAAAAAGCAAGCAAGTCGCTCTCAGCCAAGGTAGGTGGCGTCATTACCCACTCAAGCAAAGCAAAATGTCCAGTTGCCTTATGAAAGCTATAATTAGAAACTTTAAACAGAGCAGTTTTCAAAATCAAAGTGGCATTTAACAAACAAGCCACCTGTCAGCCTCCGGGAAGGAGAGGAGTTGAAAACCAAACCAGATGCTGATTGACAAACTGCACTATGACAGTCACAATGCCAAGACAGCCCTTAAAAATAAGGATGACAATGATAAATACATGTCTGGCCTCAGCCTCTGAGGAGGGCACTGAGACACTCCAATTGCTGCTGTTTTGTTTCTGGGCCTTTGTTTCCTACCAAACAATAAAAAGGAAATGAACAAAAGTCATGAATCAATACTTGGTATTTCCAGGCAATTGCTTTTGCAACCACGTGGGAATAGAAACATCCTGCCAGGGATAAAATCAGGTTGAGCAAATAAAACATCACCCTTTATGGAGGTTGCCAGAGAGACAGGGCCACTTCTAGAACCAGGGACTGGATCCCCTTGCAACCATGGCCCTATGTCTTTGATGAAGCTTTTCCCCACAGTGATGGCACGAAGAGGAGGCTTGGGAGGACTTTAGCACCCCTCACCCGTCCTCCCCCCCATAACTTCCATCAGTCTCACCCTCCTCAAAGCCACCAGCAGTAGGGACTGCTGGCTGCTGCCTACCCAATATCCACTGTGACCTCCTTCCCTACCTGCCAATTAAACAACCTCATTTCCCAGCCTTCCTTGCAATTGGAGGGGCCAAAGAGCCAGGTCCTGGGGCTACCTGTTCGGATTTTTGTTTAAAGGTCAGGAAACCAACTAATCACACAAATTCTGTTTTCTCAGGATAATGGATTGCAAAGCTCTCAAAAAGGTTTACTCTAGAATTATCACCATAATTATTCACCTACTTTCAGAAACTAATTTACAGGTGCCTGCTAATGTGCCTTGACCTTCCGCAGCCTGGACACTGTCCAAAACGCATCTCCCACCCAAAAGAACATCAACAGTTGCCTGATACTCCATGTGTCATCACTTTTAAACTTCAAATAATTCTATTAAGTTAGTATTATTATCTTTACTCTTCAAGTGAAAATACTGAAGCTCAGAAGAAACAACTTATTCCATATTCCAAGAATGCAGAGCGAGTGAATGACAGGCTGGAGATTCAACCCAGATGCCCTAACCAGAACCCCAGTGCCTGCCTTGCCCTCATGCTCTGCTCACACCCTCCCCGTGCTCCTTCTCCAAGCAACGGCTTCTCTTCCACCGTGGAAGGAGGAGCCTCCACGCACAGAGGAGGAACTGCCACGGGCGTGCCGTGTCCACACACGCCACAGCTACTGAGAAGTGGTGAGTCAACAGCTCTGTTTCTCCGAGTCTGATGTCTGGTTCTGAGCCCCTCCCACCCTGACTTGGCTCCCCACGTGACGGATGGCACATGATGAGGTGTCAGTCATCCAGGGAAAAGAGACAAATGGGGAGGATTTTTCTCAGTAAGTGGTAGATCGGGCAGAGGCTGCCCACACAGGCAGGCATGTCTGGGTCAGATTGTCACACACAAGCACTGAGCCCCACGGAGCCCCAGAGGCATGTCTGGGACACATTTGGGAGAATGAACTTAGGAAGGGAGAAGAGGAAGCACTAGGGACAGCACAGACCTGGCAGACACATCCCAGCAGGTATCCGGACTCGGCTACTTCCTAGGTGGATGACAGTAACGCTTAACGTCATGTGTCAACATGGCTGGGCCACCATACCCAGAGATTTTGGTCTAACACCACTCTAAACATCACGGTGAAGGTACTTTTAAAGAAGATTAACAATTAAATCAGTAAACTTTTGGGGAAAGCACCTGATCCTCCATGATGTGGGTCGGCCCCATCTAATCAGCTGAAGGCCTTAGGGTGGGGGGGGCGGGGGGGATACCCCACAAGGAAGAGGGATTCTGCCCCGAGACAGCCTTCAGACTTGAGCTGCGACATCAGCTCTTCCTGGGTCTGCAGCCTAGAGGCCAACCCCGCAGATTCTGGAGTTGACAGATTCCACAATCGCACGGGCCAGTTCCTTCAAGCGTGAATGAACCTCAGTCTCTATCTACACACACACACACACACACACACACACACGCACACCATTGGCCCATATCCCTGGAGAACCCTCACTAATACAGTGACCTTGAGCACATCTACCTCTCAGAGCCCTGGTTTCCTCCTATCTGTAAATTTGGACAAAAGTACATCCGCACAGAGCTGCTAAAGGAACAGAAACGCTGCCGGTGGAAAACCTGGCAGGGGTCTGGCACATGACAAGTACCCAATGAACCGGAGCTCTCGTCATCACTGCCAACAAGGATTTCTCTAGGTGGTTACAAGGCCTTGTGGGAAAGGGTTGAGCTATGTCACCGCATGTTTACATGTTGAGGGTCCATCTCTCCTACTGAACTGTCAGCTCAGGGGTTGTGCCTGTCATGTTCACCAAATTATTCCCAGAATGGTGCCCGGTACTCTGAGTACTCAATTAACGTTGGCTGCATGAATGAAACAGCACCCCGACTTTGTGCTTTGCAAACGACCTAACTTCTCAAACAACCTGGGGGTCTTGGAGTCTGTAAAGAGTGAGGGAGCCGGCGGGGACAACCATTTCTGAAGACTAACTTCACACCAGCCACCATGCTGGAAACTTTACGTCTAATTCTCTCAATTAATCCTCAAAACAGGGTTACAGGTGAAAGTAACGCCCAGCAGGGAGTTATTTCAAGCAAGAAGGGGAGCAGCGATGCCATCTCCTGTGTGTGCATTTTAAAAGGCGAAGGCTGCTTGAGAGTCGACCCGTAGAACACACGCGGGAGCAGAGTCACAAAGAGGGGATGGGAAACAGGCGAGCACGTGAGAGAGGGAGGCTGGCAGGTCAGGAGGCCGTGGCTGCAGCTTGAGGCAAGGAAGCACAGCTGGAAAGGAGAAGGCGACCCTCAGAGCGGGCAGAAGGACCAGCAAAAGCTCCACGTGGCGGCACGGTCCAGAGGCGGAACCGGCCCGGCCCTAGCTGGATTCAGCCCATCTCTCAGCTCCACTTCCTCTGCGTCGACTCTGCTCAGCCAGGACCGCTCAGTCCCTTGAGCGGAAACAGAGGTGCCCCCGCCCCAACCTCACAAGTTCACATCCAGCAAGTAAAGGCGTGTGCCTCCTGCTCTGAAACATGGTAAGGGCGGTGACTGGATCTGACCGAGACGTGCACGTCCCTGAACCATGCATGTCCCTGGGCCGTACTCCCAGGGTGGAGCGGCAGGATGGGCCCCATAAACCACAGAGACTAAGGGCCAGACGGAGGGTTCCCCAAAGGAAAAACTGGGTGGGTTACCAGAGAAGGGTAAATGGACACCAGGCAGACAAAAAACAGCCAGTGTCAAAGACGCCATGTGCACACAGGCAGTGAGAAGCTGAACCAGGACTTCAGCCCAAAGTGATTCAACCCCAGAGCCCACGCTGTGTCCGCCAGCCCGTGCTACTTTCCCAGCCATGCAGAGTCAGGCCAGCAGCTCCCATCAAGCAAGTCTTCGCGCTCAGCAAAGACAACAGAGGGCCAGCTTCCCAAAGGCACGCTACCTCGTCAAGGACAACACACGAACAAGAAACACCCGGCTTTAAAGATGCAGAGCAGCAGACAGACAAGGTCTCGCTGATGCGATTAACCGGGGAGGGGAGACCAGGGAAGGCTGGGCGGCAAAAAAGCGGGAGCCACTGCTGGTCTCACTCCTCCTGAGTGGTCCTGATGAGACCACAGGGGAGTCAGACAAGTGGTGGGTGGCCCAGCGGGCATCCCTGGACCACCCACAGGGCCTCTAAGCCCTGCCAGGGTCTGGTCCCAAGCGAGGGAGAGAGAGAGAGAGAGAGGACAATGGGTAGTCATTCAAAGTCTGAAACACTGACAGGGGCTTGATTGCGTTGGCTTTGAAAAGGATCAGAACACATCTCTGAAGCTCCAGCACCAATGGCCAAGACAATCAACAGATCTTAACAGTCAGAGGGACAAGAAGAGCACAGAACCTGACCCTGCCTGCCAGGGTGCCCGCAACTCGCCTTGTTTCTGTTCACACTCTGTTGTTTCCAGACTTGGAATCCTGCAGCTGAGTCCACACCCTGCCCTTCATCTCTTTGGGATCCAAACTGTCACTGAGTCCTGGTACTGCACCCGACCCGGGGCCTGTGAGTTTCGCAGGGAATAGCTGTCTGACCCATTTGTCAATAAAGAACCGAAGTTACCTAATGTCCCCTTTCCCCACCATTGGTAAGCGATGTATTTACAGGGGAAGCCAGAGGCACCTTTCAGAAAGGGATAGCAACAACACAGTCCCTCCACCGCATTGCTACCTGCAACGTAAATGACACCAGGACAGACTTCTAACAGCCACTACCTAAGCTGAGTACATTTCTAAAGCACAACCTAGTAGCACAAGGATCTCCATAATCACAGAAATAAATGACTGACAGGTTGACTCAGTATTTTTGACAGACACACGTCTACCACATTCCTGGACACCCTTCGTATCACAGACCCATACAGCCTACCAGGCATTCCTCCTGAGGGCACAAACCCTAAAGTAAGCATCTGGGGCATGAGATCTCTTTCTAACGAGCTACACAAACAGATTAAAAGATGGAAACCACACATATCAAAATGAGTGCCCCAGCAGGGACAACAGAGACGGCCACCTGTCCACCAGACCTCAGTGCTCCCCTTCCACAGATAGGGGTCTTGCTGGAAAGCAGCTGCGCAGCCAGAGACAACACTTCCCAGACCTCTCTGCATCCAGGCAGGACTGCATGGAACAGTCCTCGCCAACGGCACGTGAGCAGAGGGGTGTGTGGCACCTCCAGAGGACGGGACAATGACAGAAGTTTCACTCCTCCCCTTCAGTTGTATGTACCGTTGCTTCCCCGAGCTTCTTTCCCTTCTCGGAGAATGCTGTTCCCATCGATAGCAACTTCTGTTACTCCGCAGTCACTCCCAAGAGCAGCTTGGATAAAGCCTGGTAACACCTATTCTGTACTTGGTCAATATGAGGGGGGGAAACACTCACAAGTTTTTAAGTCACAGACCATCCCCCTTGTGTGGTCACACAGTCCAGCAAAGGAGACAGAGCACGCATAAGACATGATCATAAAATAACTCATAACAGCAAAAATCAAATGCCAGACTTTGGTTATTGCTCATAATAACTGCCACAGGAGGTTAGGAAATTGAAAGATCAGTGTAATTAGATTTCTTTAAGGTGACAGGAGAAGGGCCAGCTCTTCCAATAAATGCAACATCTGGCCTGTCCAAGGATGAGGGAGATGACATTTCCAGGAGAGAAGACTGGAGGAGCCACGAGTCGGGGTCGCAGAGTAGTCAGGACAGGGGCACGTGAGGCAAGCGTGACTGCAAAGCTGCACGGTGACCAGCAAGAGAGAAAAGACACAAATACAGGGGAGAAGGGCCACGTTCCAGTGGAACACAAAGGCACGAGAACGCAGATGAAACCCGACTAACACCCACTGCGGGTCCTTGCAGGGGCCAGAGTCGGGGCCCCAGTAAAAGCACTGCATTAACTCACACAGTGCGGACAGCAGCCTGCACTGAGCCTCCCTGGTCTTCTTAACGTGATGGCACCCATTTGGAGAGACAAATTCTAAGGCCAAGTCTGGAATCTAGAAGAAAAATGTACCCTTGATTAACTCACAGAGTCTACCGCTGGCTGAGAATCAGAGAGTGTCGACAGATTTTTAGTATATTTGCTGACCTTGAACTTCATTAATTGGAAAGCGACAACCTCCAAGGCAGCGGGTCCAATCACTGCACTCCAACCTGCATGCTGGAATCCTCCTGCCTGGTCCCACTACTGATGTAATGGGTCTGGGTGGCGATGGGCAGTGGGAGCTTTTAAAACTTCCCAGGTGGCTCAATCAGAAGCCAGTATGGAGAACCACTGCTCTGCGGGGGGAGGATGGTTCATAAGGGAACTAGTAGAGAAGTGCGCTCTCCTGCTGGGGTTGCTGGGAAGACCAAACCTACAGCAGCTGGCAACCTCTGGCCAGCCCAAAGAGAACACCTGGCTGAAAACGGAGCCGGCACACAGTGGGGGGCAGGAGCTGGTGCGCACTGCCCCACGGAGCCAACCGCGTGCATCTCTTCCCAACTCCGCGTTCAGCCACGCGCGCTGGCAGTCTGAAGTCACACTGCAGAAGATTTACAACATGGAAATCAGCAAACATTCTAAATCAGGGCTCTTTTCTTTTTTTCTTTTTTCAAGAGAGCTGGTTGTTAACCATTGGCCAGTATGTCACTCCCAACAACAGAAAAAATAATAATGACAGCTGAGAAATGTAAAAACAAAAACAAAAAACAACTTCTGATGATATTGTTCGAGCCCTGGATCAAACCATCCCTGAAGGCTGATACTCCAGGACGTCCCTTTTTTTTGGCTTAGGCCAGATAAAATTAGATTTTGTGACTCCTGTCATCAAAAGAGCTCTGAATGATGAAACCATGGGAGAGTCGAAGTCAAATGCCAGCTGTGGTCACGAGAAGCAGAAACTCCATGTGATCAGAATAATCCATTTGGAGGCACAACTGAATGATGCAGTTCCGTGGGGGACAACACGTTATTTGTGCGGCACAATAAAGATCTGTGCATTTGTCCACCATGGTATTTTCTAGATCCCAGACTCTGATCCAAGCATGTTATCCAAGTTATGTCATTTAACGTTTAACCCTCACAACAACACATGAAGTATGTATGTTATCTTAACCCTAATTTTATGATTATAAAAAGGTCTCTGAGAGGTAAAATGAGACAGTAAAAATAGTAATAATAACAGCTAATGTTTATTGAGTGCCTATTATGTGCCAGGTGCTACTCTAACTGCATTCCATGTATTAATTCATCTCATCCTGCCCCAAACCCCTATGAGGAAAGAACTATTACAATTCCCACCTTACAGAGAAGGAAACTGAGGTACAGAAGGTCACACAGCCCCATGAGTCAGTTAGCCAGGGGCGTCCTCAGTGCCTTTACCACACACACGCTGACCTGCTAACACCCATCGTGCCGCGCAAGAAGGACGGGGAGTGTGCGATGCTTCCCAAAGGTATGTGGCCGAGACAGCCTTTTTCACGGGGGCCGGTGCAGGGTCAGGATGAAGTGAAACCACTGGGGACAACGCACAGCGATGGGCAGAACAGCCGTCCTTCTGCTGACACAGCCTCGCTCCAGCGGTCAGATGCAACAGAAGCGGTGTCCACCCATTTAGCCGCCGTCCTGCCCAGCCACCCCCCACCCTACGCGCTGCCTCAGGGCTCATCTCAACGGCTGCGGCCATCGTGGATCTCGGCGAAGGACCTCCACCCAGAGCCACGTTTCCACGAGGGGACTCCACCCTCATGATGCTCTCAGCCTCACTCCCCAACTCGTACCTGACTGGTGACATTCTCGATTAGGTAGAGTTGTTGTACCAAAACATGAAATTCCCCCATGGACCCTCTTGGACCCTCTTCCTCGTGGGTCCCCAAAGAGTAAGAAGTAATTCCAAAGACCCAACAATGCCGCACAAGGGAGGTTCCCAGGTCCACAGACCCGGAAGGCAGTGTGCCAGGGAGCGTGATTCTGGATACAGGTCAAGCTCGACTGTCAGGTAATAAAAATGTTATTTTGATCACTAATTGTCTGATTCCTGCAACTATTTCCTATAGAGAACTGGAGGGGGAAAGAGAAGATCCATGATTAATTACAAACTGAAACAAAGTACCATTTGCTGACCACTTGTTACGGGATAAGCACAAAGTATGTAAGTATCTCATGTAGTATTTAATAGCTGCCCACCCCCAACTTCAACGAAGATCCGACAGAGCTATCACTCCCCAGAATTGTCTGATAAACCATGAGCTAGAAGAAGCAAATGGGCCGTGTAATGAGCCAGAAGTTGACTCAAGTGAGGGCTTGTCCAGGCCTGGTGACCTTTCCCTTTCCAAGTGACGGACACATTTCTATCAGGTCTGATGCCACTGAACATTGGAACCACCAGCTAGTTCCTCCTTTTCTGATTCACCAAGCAGCCAACAGGTGAGACTCCAGCTTCCCAAGCTGATCAGTCCAGAGGAGGACAGGCCTGAGCACCAAACATGGGCCTTCTGGTCTACCCAACAGCTCTACGTCTCACCACCATTGAATAAAGTGCTCTTCTGTTGTACGTCGCTGTCTGTGTACTGGGCTAATGTGAGTCTGCTCCTAAGAGAATGAGCCAGTCTTGTCACGGTAGCCCATCTGCAGTCTGAAGCTACAGTGATTCACCTGCTCTGCAGACCCCTCAGCAAGCTGCCAGGAGGCCTCTACAAGCAGAAAGCCAACATTCCACCCATCTTGCTTCAAACTTCAGCAATAAGCCTCAGATGAAAACATGAGTTTGAGGAGTGATCTCCTGCTCTCTTGCCAGAAGTGAGACTGCCCCGCACTGGCTCCCTGGAGAGGAGAAAGGATGTCCAAGTTCATTAACAACAGAATTGATCAAACATCCGATGAGAGTTACAATGGAAGTTGGATTGCCAAGCTAGTTCCTCGTGAACATGGCGGCCCTTATGCCCTAGCTCTGATGATAGAGGAAGAACACAAAGACATCTTGTTCCAAGATGAGAGATCCAAAAACACAAATGCAGGCGTAAGCTTTCACCACATTTGACCTGACCGTGGAAAAACAGTACTTTAGTGTTGAAGAACGCAACCTCACTTCTGGCCCACACTAAGAAAAAAGAAAAAAAAACTTTCCATTATATAATGAAGCCACCCAAAATTCTACTCCCTATTTTTCTGGTTAAGTCATAATTTTCTTGGAGGGACTAGATCACACTCTGAAAAAAAAAAAAAAAAAAAGGAGGAGGGTAGAAATCTGAAAGTCAATTCCTGTAAAATTGCAGGTTGTCAACAATCTATTCTAAAAGTTTAAGTTGTTTTTTTGTTTTTTTTTTTTTAATCCTGGAGGCGTTTTTCCACAAGAATGTAATAAAGAAGGTGAGGGTCCCAGGGTAGTCCTTGGGAATCTATTCAACCCTGAAGGCATTTGGGGATTAAATGATTTTTTCACTCTTTTCCCTACTGATGAGCTCACAATTTCATAAGCAATTTCTTGGTAAAGAATCTTTATATCCTCAAACTAAAAAGCTTAAGTTGTGGGAAATGCATTCTAAGTTTCCACCTAGAATTTAGGAAGTAAGAAGACATCCCTGTGTCCATCCCCTAACACCAAGAGCCGAGGAAATCATAGATCAAAAAAGGGTTCTTAGGCCACTCACACATGTAATCCCAGCACTTTGGGAGGCCGAGGCAGGAGGATTGCTTTAAGGCCAGGAGTTCAAGACCACCCTGGGCAACACAGCAAGACCCTGTCTCTATAAAAAATTAAATAATTAGCCAGTCGTGGTGGTGCACACCTACAGTCTCAGGTGCTTCCAACTCCTAGACACCCAGAGCCACCACAGCCTGGCCAGGACATACGCAATGGTTTTCCACTAACTGAGGCAGCAACTAGCTGGGAGATGAGGAGTGAGTCCCAATTTCTTTGAGTAATAGATGAAATCATTTGAAATTAGATAAAAGCCATTGAAAGGAGGCCATTGTGCAATTTCTGAATGAGTTGTCTTTTATTAAGGCTATTCAGGGTCCTCGGCACACAGTGAGTGCTCATTAATATTTGTGAAGTGAGCAAAGGAGTGAATTGCAGGACTTACATAGGCAATAATAGGGCCCCGGTACATGCCCACGCTTGACAGTTTTCATAAAAACCTTCCATTGAAGGAGGATTCACAGATAAGGTGACATGGTCTTAAATCACACGCTAAGAGAACAGAGTGAGGGGCTGCTGCTACTGGAAGAGAAGAACATGCTTGATCATCTCCACTCCAATCCACGTAAGAGCTATCACAACTGCATCCTGAAAAGGCTCACACCCAGCTTTGGTTCAGAGCACTCAGGCTGAGTCTTGGGAAATAGAACTTCAGCTGCCGTAAGAAACCATTCTGTGCCCTGTAGCTTCTGTGTGCCCATTTGCAGAGAATCACTCCAAAAATCCTCCTAGTCGGAAATGCATTTTGTAGTGTCGGGGTTTTCAAATCAAAAGCAAGTCCAGGCCAGGCGCGGTGGCTCACGCCTGTAATCCTAGCACTCTGGGAGGCTGAGGCGGGCAGATTGTTTGAGCTCAGGAGTTCAAGATCAGCCTGAGCAAAAGCGAGACCCTGTCTCTACTAAAAATAGAAAGAAATTAATCGGACAACCAAAAAAACTATATAGAAAAAATTAGCCTGGCACGGTGGCACATGCCTGTAGTCCCACCTACTCGGGAGGCTGAGGCAGGAGGATCGCTTGAGCCCGGGAGTTTGAGGTTGCTGTGAGCTAGGCTGACGCCACGGCACTCTACTCAGGGCGGTAGAGTGAGACTCTGTCTCAAAAAAAAAAAAAGCAAGTCCAGTGGTGCTTTTTTTCCTAGGTTTAATTTTCTTATTGCTTTAAATCAAAGTTCTGTGCAGGTAAAGTATAGAATTCACAAAAGGTTTGACAGAACAGTCAATAGGTCACCTGCGTTAGAGTCACATATCTAGACATGCAAATCTAGAGCCTCATCCTAAATCCCCTGCAACAACTCCCAGAGACAGGGTCCTGGGAAGAGGCATATTTAATAGGCTCTTCCAGTAATTCCTCTGCACACTAAAGTTTAAGAATTTTATAATGCAAAGAACCAGGGATTTGGAGGAAAATACCCAAGATCATTTCCACCCCAGATACATGAACCAGCCCCTTAAGCTCTCCTAAGCCTCCAATAATAAATTTTTTAATGTAGAGGAAAAACTACCTACTCATCACAGAGTTACTGAGTCAAATCAGAATACATTTGAACTTGCTTGGAAAGGGTAAAGGGCTAGACGAATACTATCCATTCAAGACAAATAATGAATGTAATGAGTGACTACCAAAGCCAGTTGCTGGGGAAACAGAGATGAGAAGTGAAAAGCCGCAAGACCAACACATACATAATTCTGCATAATGAAATTAATTCAGGGCCATAATAGCATCATGTGTGCGGAAGGGGCAATGAGCCCACAGAAGAAGATACGATTAATTCTGCACTGACAGCCCCTGGACTGATCCTGGCTGCAGACCAAATAGGAATAAAGCAAGGCACGTTATTGAAAAAAATTATCACCAACATGCTGATCCTGATCAATGGAGACCATAATAAAACATACAAGCTTCCAGAAAAATTCGCGTCTTTATGATATTACTACTACGTCAGCCATATCCAGATTCCAACCCCATCTCCATTACATAGAAAAATAGCCACCATTTATTATACGCCACGTGCCATGCTGGAAACTTTGTGTTCATTATTTTGGTAAATCCCCACGGGGACCGCATGACATCAGTGTGATGCTTCCTCGCACACATGGGGCAATAACTCCAAGTCTGGCTGCCAGCCAAGGCCTGCGAGTGTGGAGTGTCCGCCTTGGTTAAAATGTCCACACTCCAAGAGCTCATCTTTCTTTAACAAAATTTTGTCACACTCGGTTAGCTGAGGGCTGCAAAAGTTAAGTCCCCTTTCTTCCCACTGACCTGGGAAACATTTCAGGAGATTCAGGACAGGTAAACCGTACACAAAGTGCAGAGAGAGTAAGCATATGGCACCACCTCGTTTAACAAGATCCTCGTGAAGTGATCATTTTTCTGTCTATGTGTATTTCTGATTAATAACATCAACAACAGTAATAGCTACAATTTACCCAGTACTTACCCTATTGTAGGCGTTATGCAAAGATGTCTATGTGGATTGTTCATGAGGTAGGTGCTGTCAACTAATCCCATTTTACAGATGAGAAAACCAAGGTACACAGAGAATAAGAAACTTAACCAGAGCTGGGGATCGGAACCTGGTCAGCCTAAGTCCAGAGCTCTGATTCTCCATCACTTTGGCATTCTGCTGCTTGCACGCCCGGCCTGACGCACAAGCAACACACCACAAGGTTCCCTGCGTTGCAAGTGTCTCAAGACTCTGGACATAAAAGTCCTTAAGTACACAGGCTGATACGGCTATTGCTGATAGTCTAGTGAGTCTTACCGTAATTGTTAATAGTTACACATTTAACAACAACACACAGCAGGATTTTCCTCCTGTTTTCCAGGATCCCGAACAGCACCATTTCTCTCATTCATCCGCGTATGTACTCATGACATGTCGAACGCCTACTACGTACCAGGCACAGGGGATAATGAAAACGCTCAGCCCCTCCCCACCCGAACTCAGTGTCCCCCTCACCTTCAGCTGTTTGACCTTCTCTTTTCAGCATCTGGACAGCTCCTACGTATTTCTTCAGCTGGACTTTGAGCACCTCGTTTTCTCTGCAGGTACAAGAATGTTAAAAAATATATTTAAAAATTGGCAATTCACACCCAAGGTGGGGAGGAATCTGTGTAAATAAAAGCACATAATTTGCATCTTATAAACATTAATATAGTCTCATGTTTTAGAGATCGCTGGAAAAGACTATTATCAAAGACACGTTTGCAGAGTGACTTCAAGAACTGTTCTTACATGATGGAGATAAGCATGAACTGGTTCTAGTGCCCCAAAATCCAGAATATTGACACATGCCTATGCTCAGGCTGTTTGAATCCATCAATCTGTTAGATGCCCAGCGCGGTGTCAGGCACACTCTGTAATATTCTCTCCATTTACAGAAGCACATACCAAGTAGATAAGGAAACTGAGGCATAAAGAAAAGAAGCAGCTGACCAAGTCCACATCCACCCCCATGGAAGACTATATACCACGGAACACAGAACCCAGGCTACGACAGGACCCCACCTACTGAATTCACCCCCTGCATACACTGGCTGAGGATGGAAGCTGAGGACCAGGGAGAGAAAACTGCCACCTGTTGAGTATTTAGACTTTACACGTCTCACTGAATCGAGCACGCATCCATCCATCCAGCCACGCTTCACTCAGTGGAGAAACGCACAACGACCCTGTCGTATTCTCATTTTACAGGAGAGGAGTTGGATAGATAAGCTCTCTGACCAAGGCCACAGGGCCACCAACGGGACATAATGCCAAGATCCAAAGCCAGGTCTTCCTGTCCCCAAGGCCCACAAGAGCTTTTCTCCACCTCCTTTGGGATTCAGACTTGGTTTCTCACCAGCTATGCCAGACCGAGGAGCCTCTTCCACATTTTCTGCCTGAGCCCCCACTCCCTACCCCCAGGTCTTGAGCCTGAGTGCCTTTAAATACGATAGAAAAATGTTTCTTTCCTAGCAATGAGAAGAGCTTAAGACTGGGTTGCTTCTAAAATTATAAAATTAAAAATGATCACTACAAAATACTCACACAATCAGAACACATTTAAGAAGGAATGCAAAAATGAGATGAAACCCCAATACCTTGAAATAAACCCCATTAACATTTTATATCCACCTTATCCTACTTCCCCCGGGTATGCACACAGACCCTAAGTATAGTTTTTCAAGGATGAAACATTTCCATGCACCATTAATTTGTTTGTCTGAAGTCATCTTTCCCTTGTTTACTGCTCCGCTCATCCCTTCCCCATGGTAACCAAGGGTAAAAACATGGTGTGTACGTTTCATGCCTTCCTCCATGCTCAGACAATGACCACCACCCCAGTGCACTCACACAGCTTACTTTATAAAACGGGATCCTTTCTTTCTTTTTTTTTTTTTTTGCCTGGGCTAGAGTGCCATGGCATCAGCCTAGCTCACAGCAACCTCAAACTCCTGGGCTGAATCCTCCTGTCTCAGCCTCCGAAGCAGCTGGGACTACAGGCATGCGCCACCATGCCCAGCTAATTTTTTCTATATATTTTTAGTTGTCCAGCTAATTTCTTTCTATTTTTTTTAGTAGAGACAGTCTTGCTTTTGCTCAGGCTGGTCTCAAACTCCTGAGCTCAACGATCCGCTCACCTTGGTCTCCCAGAGTGCAAGGATTACAGGTGTGAGCCACCACGCCCGGCCTAAAACAGGATCCCATCATCAATTTTTCTGCAACTGGGTTGTCTCATTTAACAATTCACCCCAGTCAGCCTCTAGCTCAGCCTATTTACAGATGGAAATACTACTGCTTGGTATGGACATGCCACACGCTGAGTTAAAGAACACAGGACAGCTCATCACTGGGTCTGTGTCTGTTTTCAGTGCATCTGACTACACCTCAGCCCACGAAGGCAACACTTTCTTTATATTTTGCTTTGCGGCACTATACTCCGGGAGAAAGAACATCAGGATCAAAAGCAGAAACTACCACCTACTTAGGTATTCGCTGAGAACTCTACATTCATCTCAGAAGTTTAGAGAAAGTAAACTACGAAGGGGCCAGTTAAGTATCCCCTCATCCTAGACAAAGCAGCCACGGGCGTTTCCATAGGCTCTGCACTCTCTCCATCTGTGATAGGAACACCAAATGTCTGAAGCTAAACAATTAACAAGTCCTGAAAAGGTCTGTGAGAGGGAAAATATTCCCTGATGTGGGCTGTACAATTTACTCAAGCCTCTCCAAGTTCACGTCCTTCTCTTCTCTGTCACATACTTTGTCTCATTAGAACATCAACAATACACCACGAGGTTAGTTGTACTGTACCCATTTTGCAGATGGGAAAGTTGAGGCCCAGAGAGCCAAACACACACTCAAACCAGGGATTTAAACCCATACCCTTTAACTCCAAAGCCTCACATTATGTCATATAAGTTTAGGGAATTAAGTAAACAGGATAAAGTTGAAAACTTAAAGCCTTCAAAGATTCCATCAGAAAAGGTGGGCTGGTCAGCACAGGTCTTCAGAATCTCTTCGTTGGTTAAGATTCTTGTGCAAATGTGAACAAGACTCTCCTGATCAGCTGGCTTTGCTGAAAGAGGTTAAGAAACTTTCCAAGGGTTATACAGCTGAAGCCTCTGCTACCAACTCCCTCAGACATCTCATAACTGTAAGTAGTTGGTCATAGGTGAGCTTCAGGTAATGTGAATCAACAGCCTCAAGAACTGTGTACCTTCTGACCCAGTAACTCCACTTCTAGGAAACCATATTCAGAAGAGGAAGAGGAGAAGTCTTAAAGACATATACATGTGGAAGTTGTGAATGTAACAGAAAGAAACTGGCTAAAAATTAAATGTATGATAAGGTAGGAGTGGGTAAATTATGGTACACCCTCCTATAACAGGACACTATACAACCATCAAAGTTATGATAGATATGTTCATCGCCATAGATGAACATTTACAATACGCCGATAAGCAAATGCAGCAGAGAACAAAGCATATTTACTACAATCCCTTACGCATATTTGCAGGCATATATTTGCATGTTAACAGTGTTCACTTCTGGGTAATGAAATTAGAAGAAAAATTCTTTAGCTTTCCAACAACATACTTTATTAGAATACTTAAAAAATGTATTAAGAATAAAGTTAGATATACCAAAAAATCCTACATCGCACTTAATGGTGAAATAATGTTTTGCCCCCAAAGCTGTGAATAAGGCAAAGGAGGGCTTCCTCTGCCGCTCACGTTTGGCACAGCAGGTTCTAGCCTGTGAAATACGCCCCTCCAACCCCTGTGCCGAAAATAAGCATACAGGTTGGAAAGGAAGAACTAAAACTGTCCCTATTCACAAATGACAGGAATGTCTGCACATAAAATTTCAAGAATTACAACAAAGGTCCCAGAATGAGTTTTTCAAGGTCATGGGATACAAGGTCAAACATGAACAGTAACTATATTTCTATACACTATCAATGAACAATTAGAAAGTAAAATTATAAAAAGAATCATTTATGATACCTCCAAAAGATAAAATAGTTATAAATATAACAAAATGTGTCCAGGATCTGTATGCTGAACACGACAAAAATACTGATGAAAGAAGTCAAGGAAGAACTAAATAGACGGAGACACCAGGTTCATGGCTTAGAAGACTCAAAATAATTAAGATATCGATTATTCCCAAATTGATCTATAGATTTAATGCAAGCCCAACCAAAATCCCAGCAGGACTTGTCTTAGATACAGACTAGTTGATTGTGAAATTCACATAAATGACAAAGAAACCAAAATAGCCAAAATCATTTTGAAAAAGAAGGACGAAGTTGGAGGACTCTACCCCAATTTTAAAACTTACCATAAAGCTACAGCAATTAAGGTGATGGAGGATAGACAAAGACCAATAGAACAGAACAAAAGGTCAAGGAATAGACTCACACAAACACGGTCGAGTGATTCTTGACAAAGCTACAAAAGCCATTCAGGAGAAAGACCAGTCTTTTCAATACATGGTTTTGGACCAACTGGATATTCACATGCAAAAAGATGAACTTCAACCAACACCTCATGCCTTACAGAAATGTTAAATCAGATCACAAACAAATGTAAAACAAAACTACAAAACGTTTAGAAGAAAATCATGTCTAACCAACCTGGAGTTACTCAGAGTTCTTAGTTATAAATACCAAAACCATGATCCATAACAGGAACGTTAAACTGGATATTGTTAAGAGCATGAAAAGACGAGCTACAGACTAGAATATTTACAAATTATATAGACAATCAAGGACTTAGATCCAAAATATATAAGAACTTGTAAAATTAACAAAATTGCCCAATAAAAAAGGGAGGGGGGAAGATTTGGACATATAAACAAAGAAGACACACAGACAGTAAATAAGCACATGAAAAGATGTTCAACATCATTAGTCAAATACAAACCGAAATCACAGTGCAATACCACTACGAATGTATTAAAATGGTTAGAAAAAAATTTTAATTCCAACACTAAGTACTATGGGGAATGTGGAAGAGGTGGAACTCTCATACATCACGGATGGAAATAAAAATAGTTCAGCCACTCTAGAAAATGGTATGGCAGGGGGGGGTTTTGTTTGTTTGTTTTGAGACAGAGTCTTGTTCTGTTGCCCTGGGTAGAGTGCAGCAGTGTCGGCCTAGCTCACAGCAACCTCAAACTCCTGGGCTCAAGCGATCCTCCTGCCTCAGCCTCCCGAGTAGCTGAGATTACAGGCACCATGCCCAGCTAATTTTTCTATTTTTTTTTATAAGAGACAGGGGTCTTGCTCAGGCTGGCCTCGGCCTCCAAGAAAGCTAGGATTACAGGTGTGAGCCACTGCACCCAGCTTCTGTTTTGTTTTGTTTTGTTTTAATTGTGGTAAATACACACAACAAAATCCACCATCTTAACCACTTTTAAGTGTACAGTTCAGCAGTGTTAAGTACGTTCACATTGTTGTACAGCCGTCACCACCATCCATCTCTAGAACTCCTTTCATCTTGCAAAACTGGAACTCTGTACGCATTAAACAAGTCCCTATTCCCCACCTCCCCCAGCCCCTGCAACTACCATTCTGCTTTCTGTCTCTGTGATTAACATCCCTCTAGGTTTAAGAAAGATGATTAGGCAAATGTTACTATAAACAGTGGTGCAGCTTTGACTATAGCTTCAGGGAAAGGGGAGGCCTGTCGCCAATTCAAAACTCAGTTGGAAATGTGGCCTCAAAGACTCAGTGAGCCATGAACAAGAATCATTTTAGGACATCTCGACTAAACAATCCGAGTCAAGCCTGGTTTGCTCGGGCTTCTGTCACACAGAAATCTGCGTTTCACAGCACTCCCGTGCAAACTCGGCACAATGAGAACCGACGGATTCGATGGAAGCCCTAAGGTTTCCTTCCCGAGACCTAACTTCAGAATCAAAGACCAGCTTATGGTCAAGCCTAGGTTCAACTGTTTTATTACATTTTAATTCTTTGAAAATTGACTGCTCGCATCTAGAGCACAACTTAAAATTCATATGCAACAGAGCAGGGAATGATAGCCACGCGACTGGATTTAATCTCTACCAAACACTGCATTCGGTTGCCCACAGCATGGGCTATGCCAAAACCGGTGTCACACCTAAAGCATCAACCAAACATCAAATATCCAGTCAATGCTCCCAGTTATCTTAATTTGTTTGCAGTGTGTTCAAATCGGAATTGGAGCTTACCTTTTGGTGGGCTTTCACTTTAAAACACTATATACATTAACGCCACAAGAGAAAACAAGATGTGCAGCTCCGGAGTCACACAGGGCTGGGTTCAAATGCCAACCCTGTCCCACCCCGCTGGGCCGTGGGCCAACCGTTCTTGGCTGCCTTGGAATGCCTCAGCTCCCAACGGAGAGAAAAGGACCCTTGCAGGACCAGATGGTTAGACACAGTGAGTGTGGAGTGCCGTGGTCAGTGCTCAACACGGAGAAACATGCGATTAATAAAATAATTCTTCTTTAGGAATAACATGTAAGATTCAGGTCACATAAGACTCAAGTTCACAACATGGGCTTAGTTTTTAAGTGGTTTGCTTTCCCCTGAATGTTCAAAAGCAAATTGTGCCTGTACAACCAGGATGTGTCACTCTGATGCTGGTTCTGTTAACAGGCTATCATACAGCATCCGCTGAATGAGGGCTGGGCACAAAAGGCAGGAGGGTGCCCAAGATGGCCATGGACCTGCCTTTCTGGGGTTCGGTGTCTGGTGGGAGACAGAGGATCAGCCCTGGCGACTGTGATGCAGAGAACTCACCTGGAAGGGGTGACACAGAAAACTAGACTCATACACGGTACTCGCTGGGTGTCAAGGACAGTGCCATCCTAAATGCTTCTGTGGTGCCCCAGCAATCCTGGTATCAACAAGCGCACGTAATACTCACTTCCTGAGTGTGAACTGGACCTACTCACCTCTGATGGCAGAAGCGATGGGCTGTCACTTCTGAGATCAGTTATAAAAAGACTATGACACCTACCTCGGATGCCCTCTGGCCTGTGCTCTGTCTCTTGCTACTTGGATTACCAGCTGCCCCATCGTGAGGACACTGGCAGCCTGTGGAGAGGCCCACATGGCAAAGAATGAGGCCTTCCAGCAACCACGCGTGAGCCTGGAAGCAGATGCGCCAGCCCCAGTCAAGCCTTGAAATGACTAGCTCCATCCAGCACCTGACGGCAACCTCCTGAGACCCGAGTCAGAGGCACCCCGCTAAGCCATGTCCAGACTCCTGACCCCCAGGAACTATGAAATAATGCAAGTATTGTTTAACACATTAGCTGCCATGTGAGTTGTATGTAACTCACGCTAGAGTTTTGAGCCCAGGGCCTCGTGAAGCAAAACCTGGGCAAAACCCTGCAGCTGGCTCATGAAAATCGTACCTTGTTGATGTTCTTATTGTTACAATTAACATCAACAATTTAATTCTAAAAACATGGATTAAATGAATAGAAGTCAATAACTTTTGTTTTTCTATTTATATTTGCCTTTAAATTACAATCAAGTCTGACAAGTCAAGAAAAACACGCTACCCTTATGAATTATTTTTCAAGTTTTCACATTACTTTTTACATTGTTAATTTAAGTTTTTACATTACTTTTTATTGGAAAAAACATAGAAAACAAAATAACAAATTTTTCATTAAATTAGAAAGGATTGTTTTGCTTTCAAAGTTTTTATTCTGTTTTCGTAATGAAACACCGTGGCCCCAAAGAAAAAAAATTTTCTCTAGTGTGGCAGTCAATGAGTTAATCTGCTAAATTTGAGGGTAACTTGTTACAGCAACTGATCACACACAGCTTTACACATGTAGTTTGTTTTATCCTCACAACCATCCTACGAGGTATTTTTACCCCCCGTTTTGAGCGTAGGAGCAGAGAGGTAAGAATTACAGAGTGGTCAAACAGTTTGGCCAAAGTAAACTAACTTTCTCAGACCCTCCAATTCCTGTTTGACAAAGTGAAAGTCGAGCAGCCCACGTAACGTCACGTCTAGCAGAATGTGCACAAGGTCAATGTCGCTCTCTGTACCTCAAGTTTTCTCACCTAAATAACGGGAGACGCTAAGGACCTCACAGGATTGTTGCACAACACACAGAACTCACTCAACCAACGCTCTTCTGAAACCTACTACATACCAGCCCCCATTTAGACAACAGAATGGAGGGGAAGCAAGACAGACGCGGCCCCCACCCTCACGGAGGGGACCCTCACAAAGGGGACGTGGTCCGGCCAGGCCACGAGTAAGTAACGTGGTTTTGGGTAAAAGCATACATCAAAAATACAGCGAGAGATACAGAGTGAGGGAGCCTTTGACAAAGCAGAGTCTGAGAGGGCCTTTCCGGAAGGTGACAGACGACACAGGACCTGAAGGAGGTGAGCAGCGCAGCACGCGAAAGTGGGGGTGCTGTGCTGGGAGCCCACAAACCACTGCGGGTCTTGTTAAATGCAGATTCTGACTCAGAGCGTCTGGAGCAGGGCCTGGGACTTGGCATTTCCAACAAGCTCTTGGTGCGGGAGATACTTCCAGTACGGGGTTCTAGGCAGAAGAAAGAGGCAGGAAGAAGCCAAGGCCTGCCTGGGCCCTGGCACCTGGGGAAGCCAGGAAGGCCGGAACAGGCCATGAATCATGCAGGCCCCTGGGGCCACGACAAGCAGTGTGGGTGTGTTTCTTAGCGTGAAGGGCAGCCAGGGAAAGGTGTTAAGCTGAGGAACGCAGACGTGCTACGCAGGAAAAGCAAAACAAGCCAGGGATGGAAACAGGAGAAGCTGGCAGATCATAAGGCCACTGTGGTTAATCCAGGCAAGAAACGCTGGCGGCCAAGACTGGGAGGACTGGGGTGGTGGCCGTGGAGATGGAGAGAAGTATTCAGATATTCATCTGTCCGATTCCAGAAAGTCCTGCCGACTCCCACTCCCAGCCCCAAATACGCCTGCTGGCTGCCCTGCGGTTTTCTTTAAAAGCCATCAGGAGAGAAAGCAAATCATCGAGTAGGTGGCAAGTACCTCTCAAACAGCTTCCAATGACTGCAATAATTAATGTTTGTAAGTCAAAGCAATTATGCCTGCCCCAATGTCAGAATAAACAACCAGCAACCTCAGACAACACCACTCAAAGGATAATTACTCAAAACAAAACCAGTGAACCTGTTAAGTGCATTTGGTAATTCACAGGCATCAAAACACCACACTAAGACACACCTACAGGAATTTTGCTTTCCCCAGCCACACAAAAGCTCAAGGGTACCTCGGATCTACTGTCTGGTGGGTACCAGGCACTAACCCTAACCACATCCAACTATGAGAAGAACGTAGCTAAGTGGCCAGGCTATGCCAAACCATGAGGACTGCTCCCAAGCAGGCGCCAACGAAAGGCAGGAAGGACAGCATAAATCACCTGGCTTTGTGGTGTTTGCAGCTACTCCTAAGTATTCAAAGTCATGCTCACTGCAAAATAACACACAGTTAAAGCTAAAAATCCATTTTCCCCAAACTCTGCATGTCCCTGTTAGCATCCTCCAACCCCCAACTCCGCCACCTTTTTTTTAAGGCATTGTAACCTGCCAGGCCTGTTGCTACAGAAGCACAATGGCACTTCTGCTTTCACGTCCTCAGTCTTCACCGTAACAATACTACTAGCTACCACTCGCCTGGCGCTGGCTGGGAGAGGGGAGGAGGGGAGAGGGGTCCACAAGGCTTTTTTAATACCTACAAATTTAAATACCTACAGGAAAGCCGAGTAATTTTCCTTGCAAATGATAAGCCAAAAAGTGGCAGAGCTAGGATTCAAACCCAGACAGTGGGACTCTGGAGTGAGAACGGGACCAGTCCCCCACACTGCCTTTGCATATCATCGTAAGGGCTGGGGGAATGAAACCCAGCCAGCCAGCCTCTCTGGCAGTGAAGGTGCTGGGGCAGAACGGGGAAGGAAGGATGCCTTCTAGAGTACTATCCCCCCAGGGCCACCTTAGAGAGACTGCCCTGGGCTTGTACCCAGGCTACTGCCCCCCACCCAATACACAGTCTCTCCAGGCTAGATCTGCCCCACGCCCCTCCTCCTGCAGCTGTTGGGGCTCCCAGAGCAGCTCGGACAACCACAGCCCATGCCCGCTCTGGGATTTGGCCAATCACAGCTCCCCTCTGTGGCCCACCCCAGCCAAGCTCTTTCTGATACCTGTTTGCAGAGTTCATCTGATTCTCTGTCTGCAACACCTCCATCTGCCCCAGCCTTGGTAAACAAATTTTGCAAGAGTCTCCTCCATTTTCTCTCTGAAGCCCTTCCCGCCAACCACACCTCTACCACACAGGGCTGGTGACAGCTCCCTCTTCTGCCCCCAGCATATCCTAGACGAGTTTCTCTCTCAGCAAGTCTAACGTTAACCCCCGGCCTGTGCTCACCTCCCCCAATGTAGACTAAGATCCTTGAGGAGAGTGGTTGTGGCCTATCTGCCTCGTTTCCGCCCTCCTAACCATGAAGTATCAATATTACCATCGTCCACATTTGACTGAATGAGGAAACTGAGGCTCTGCAGAGTTAGTGACCAGCCAAGGTCACCAGGAGTGGAAGCAGAATTGGTATCTGAGCAACTCCAAAGTCCACACCCTCCACCACCAGGCCAGGGTCCTTCCAGAGGTGGCCAAAGGATAGAGGATTTCCTATAATGGAACCAGCAGAGCATTTTATCCAGATGGCGGATCTCCCCACAGCCCTGCTCTTCCCTTCCTGAGCAATTCGGTCCAAGCCATAAGAGAGTAGTTAACTTACAAGGAGATGGGTCAAATACCTAAACATATCACAGACAACTGGAGCCTGGTTTCTTACTGTCAGAGAAGGGAGCGGTAAATATGTAAAGTAAGAGAACAAGAAGTCACCGTGTTGTTGGATTGGAATTCAAGGCATCCGTGTGAATCCATCTGAACATTCCAAAAGGGCACAGACGCTCATAAGTGTTCCCACTGGACAAATCTGCTACAATTTGAGCATCACAATCGTGATAGTAATAGATTATAAGCTACCAAATAAAATAAAAACCCACGAATCCAAAATGTATAGATGGAAAGTTTAATGCATAATAGGGTATTTAGGGCTCCAAAAACTTCCCCACAAAATACTTATTAATTGCAGAAGGGAGAAGAGTGACTTTACAGTAGAAAAGGGTGGCAGACACCCCCTTAACCAGCGGGTCAAGGTTAACATCACCAGGAATGGAACAAATTGAAGCCACACACCGCCCGCTGGGAGGCACTAAGAACATGCACCGCCACTGTGATACTCCTACCAAAGACGCATGAATTGAGTCAAACAGTAAGGAAACTCAAACAAACCAAATGGAGGGACATTCTGCAAAATAAACTGGCCTGTAATATTCAGAAGTGTCCAGGTCATGAGAGTCAAGCAGAGAGAGAGACAAACGGTTCCAGTCTGAAGAGACATGACAATTACATGTGAGGCATCATTCTAGATTCAATCGTTCTGTAAGAAAGGACGTTATCAGGGCACCTGGTTAAAGTCAAGCATTATGTGGGGATTAGATGGTAGAAATGGGTCAATGTTAATTTTCTAATTTCCACTGCTGTCCTGCAGATACAAGGGAGAATGTTTTGCTCGTAGGAAACATACGCTAACATAGTTAGGAGTGAAAAGCAGATTCCTAGGCCCCCTCAGTAATCACACACCCTGGGGTGGGGCCTGGACTCTGCATTTTCACATGCCTCCAGGACACTTCTAGGCCACACTCAAGCCCGGGAGCCACTCGCTGCCCTGTGCCCTCCTGCCACACCACTTTCATAACAAAGACCCAAGCAAGAAAAATAATCTTCCTCATGACCCTGTTCAAAAAACAAGTAGTCTGAGTACTTTTCCTTTCTTTCCAGTAGTTTTCTCTAACAAGACAGGCCACGGGCTGCCAGGAGCCTCAAATTCCAGGAAGTCTGCATTTCTCCTTGGCTGCTCTCTGGCTTGAGCTGTGTGGCATCTCATCTCTGCCAGCTGGAGGGGACGGGGAGGAGGTATTATGGTTGCAAAAAGCTTGTTTGATTTTTAGTGCTGTCTCTCCCCCAACCCCCTCACCATCGTTTCACTATTTTATAAACCCCATCTCATTAGCCACCTGGCCAGTTCCACTCAGAACGGCACGCTGGCCCCTACATTTCATACCCAGTGAGCCAGGGAAATAGCCCAGTAACTCATGAAGATAATTAACTGCAGATGACACACACCTAAAATATACTGGGTACAACGGGAAAATCTCAGGGTTCCAAATTTAATTGCCAGAATCATACTTGACTCAAAACTCACAGAAGTTACTTCTCACCCCACGTATTTATCAAGGAGGCAGCTCACTGCAGTCCTTTGTGCCATTAGAAAGTGCTTGCTTTGAGGTCAGACAGCCCTGGGGCGAATGCTCGCTCTGCCTCTGCGTGACCTTGGGCAAGTCACTTAACCAGTTTATCACCTATGAAGCAGGTACTTTTGTCATCCCACTTCAGAAACTACAGAGAGAATTAACATAAGAGTGTGTGGATAAACATAAATATATGTAAAGTGTCTGGCATAGGGTAGGAACTCAGTGTTAGATGCTGTTAGATTATCGTCATAATTATTCATAAACTGTGAACCAGGGCTCCACTGTCATTATTTTCTAAACCAAAAAGATCTATTTTCTCCTGGGGAGTGAGGGTTAGGGAAGAGCTTAGAATGATGCTCAAATCCTCGCCTGGAAGTATTTCCACGTCGGACACCCAGCCCACGTCCTCTGCCCCCGGCGCCTCCCTGGCTCACTCCTGCGCAGCTGCCGCGGCCTCGCCTCCTGGGAAGGTCTTTGTCTCATCTCCCCTGGCTCCGGCCCCTCTAGGAACGCAGCATTTCCCACGTTAACTGGGCTGAATTGGGCTTCCGCGGAAGCCAGTTTTGGATGCTCTAAGGTACCCCACGTGACAGCTTACCTGCTGGAGAAGCAAGTGCCAACAGCGCCACTGCAGGCGAAGGAAGTAAACAGAAGAATGGACACCCAAATAAACCCTCTCGAGACAGACAATAGGGACAAACAGGCAGGAGGAGCAGATACAAACTGGCAAACTGCTTCCCGATGGGCCCCAAGAAGAACATGGAGCAGAAGGCAGAGCCCAGGCCCAGAAGAGCACGGGACGTAACAAAGGCAGGAACAGGCTGGGGGACACACACAGCGGGCATCTGGTGAGCGCTGCGGGTCGTGGGGAAGCAAAGAGCACATGCCCGTGGGAAGGGGTGTCCATGACTCCGCACCAGGCACAGGAGTATGGCCCCATGTTGCCAGGCCTTCCAGCCTTTTAGGAGCTGTGGGGAGTCAAAGATCTTTAAACACTGATCCACAATTTGTTACCACATCTCACGTGCCAAACACAACGCATCTGTGTGCCACCGTCTGCCTGGGGCCACCAAGTGCTGCGTCTGCTCTTGACTCTGACCTCTTGGCACCGAGTTTGGCCATCAGTGAGACCAGACATCTGCTTGCTCGTTAGTGTCCTTCTATTAGGCCAAGAGGAAATGGATTGCAAGCCCTTGAGATCCTGTCAAACACACACAACCTCAATGTCGTCGTGAGGAGACAGCGGACAAACCCAAACCGAGGGACGTCCTACCAAGGAATTGGCCAGAGGAGGAACGCGAAAAACGTCAAGGTCACGAAAGACAGCGGAGCTGCGAGGCATTCCAGATCAAAGGCGACTGCGAGGCCAGATCCTGGATTGGCCAATGAGAATAGCCAAAAGAGGCTTAATTGGCCCAACTGGTGAAATATGAATATTGACTACATATTACGTGATAATATCGCATCCACGTTAAGTTTCCTGCATTTTATCATCACACTGTAGTCGTGTAAGAAAGTATCCTTGAGCTTAGAAAATTACACAGTTGAGTATTCAGGGGTAAACGGTCATGATGTTTGCAACTCCATCTGAGGAGGGGCGAAGACCTAAGACGGGTCCCCCTCTTGCAGTGGGGAGGCATGGTGTCGGGGGCTGTCGTGTGCTGCAGAGTCATCACTGACGCGGCATTTGGAGAGGGAGACATCCCACATCTGAATGACAAGCTGAAAACTCAATTTGGCTCTTGAACAAGTCACAATAGTTTCATCCAATCTCAGCCTCTTGAGACCACAGGCAGGAAACGTGGACTGTGAATGAAGAAGGATAAAAAGATGGCAACAAAATACAACAGTGGAGGCCGAGGAGAGAGAGAGAGAAAGAGAAAGGTTACCAAAGGGGGTGTATTATTATCACATATCTGAGCTAAAGAACACGGCCCCCATGGCCCGTCTGGCTTGTAGACATGCTTTGGAGAGAGAGACAGAGACACAGAGAGACAGAGACACAGAAAGAGACACAGATGAGTCTTTAACTAGGTGCAACTAATTAAAAATCAGGACATTTCCTTAAAGATCTAGGTTTCTCTTGAAGAAGCCAAGTGTCTGCCCACAAGGGGCCCAGGCAATCTCACGGCAGCCAGGGCTGGTGCTCAGGACTTGCCAACCCCGTAGACAGGGCAGAAGCACTGCCCAGTTCCCTCACAGACTCCCCACTTCCTCGTCTCCGGGGGCCTGCTTTATCCACCTCCACTGTCCTCCCGGCCCCTCCAGGGACTCCAGTTTGAGACCCCTACTGCACATGAACTCTGGGAGTCTGGCAAATGCCACAGACAGATGTGGGCTGGGAATTTCAGGGCCAAATCAAGGGTATTAGGCCACCACAGAATTACAGTTCCAGGTTCACATGAATTGTGTTTCCTGCAGTAGCTCATGGTTCAGCAACCACGGCAGGACTGTTACTGGCCTGCTCAAACATGCACATGGCCCCAGTATTAAATCTGTCCCAAAGGATCTAGCAAAATAAACGTTTCTGAGGAAACACGATTATTTTCCCCTTGACAGCTAATGACTGCAAGAGTTGACAAAGCAAAAGACAACAAGGCTCCTTCAAGCTCTCTGTCACTGCTGTTGGTCTACACTTGATTAAAACGTTTTTCTGCTATGTTCCAGTCCACCACACACTTTGGGGATCAATTACTAAAAAACTAAGGAAGACATTTCTACATGAAAGGAGTGTGTTCTCGGATCTCCAGGCTCCCAGAAGAAAACTCAGGAGGGCCAGAAATCTCCTAGGATGGCTGGCTGCAGGTCGGTGCCCAAGCATGAATGGATTCCCGAGGGTTCCAGAAAGCTCACCAGGCACGGTGAGTTTGCACACCAGGAGGGAACTGGATGCCATTTGTTAAAATGGCGAATTGAAATTCTGAAAAAAGAGCACCAGCAGGAAGCTCCAGAAAGTCCTAATCCTTACTGTTTTTATTTGTAACATGGCTGCTTCTTGACCTTAATCTCCTTAAAAGCAAGAACTTGGGCCTGCCCAATCTCTGTATCCACAACACCCAGGCACAGAGCACAGCCGCACAGAATTCAGCCTCGAGGACTGTCTGATGACATCCAGCCAAAGTAATGCATGAACCTTATTTGGATCCTGAATCTAGCAGGGGAAAGGCTATAAAAGACACTTTAGGAACAATTAGGGGACTGTGAATGAGAACTCTGTGTGAGATATTGTGGAATTATTGTCCATTTTCTCAAGCACGATAATAATACTGTAGTAACGTAGGAGAATGTCCTTGTTCTTGGGAGATAAATGCAGAACAATTTAGGGGAAAAAAATCATAATGTCTGAAACAACTTTCAAAGAGTTCAGAAAAATATATACATATGCACACATATATATCTATATATGGTATTATCTGTGTTCATTCACTTATTTATCTAGAAAAAGAAAATGAAAATAAAGTCAAATGTACAAAATACTAACAACTGGTGAATCTAGGTGGAGGGCATATGGACCCAAGTTTATCGTACTAGTTTTGTACTTTGCAGCAGGTTTGAAATTTTTCAAAATAGAAAGGAAATTTTTTGGAAAGTAAAAAATATTTGACTGACTGGGCGCAGTGACTCACACCTGTAACCCTAGCACTCTGTGAGGCCAAGGCAGGAGGATTGCTTGAGCTGAGGAGTTAGAGAGTCTAGCCTGAGCAAGAGTGAGACCCCATCTCTACCAAAAAGAAAGGAAAAGAAAAACCCAGCCGGGCATTGCAGCACAGGCCTGTAGTCCTAACTACCCAGGAGGCTGAGGCACAAGGATCACTTGAGCCCAGGAGCTGGAGGTTGCAGTGAGCTACAATGACACCACTGCACTCTACCTGGGGCAATGGAGTAAGACTTTGTCTCAACAACAACAACAACAAAAAAACACCAAAAAAAAAAAAAGGCAACTGAGCACCTCTCCTCACAACACCCCCCACCCCTTAAAAAAAAAAAAGATGCTTGATGAATGAATAAATCCATATGCAACGTTCAAAATGCCATTTCTGTGTCCCAATGAGGTTGGACAGATAAAGTCACTCAGGCTGGAGGTGATTGGTGGGGCCTCCCTTGGTCCTACCCTGAAGGCTGAAGGAATCACCACTTTAGCCCCCCATGAAGATCTGCAGCCCCTGGCTGGGAAGCTCTGCTCTGAATGAACAAACGCCAGGAACCATCAGAGTTATTACTTTTGTGAAGCAAAAGGAGCTCTAATCCACGGTAATCAATCGGCCTATTACCAACCGCCCGTTTCCCTTCAATTTCACCCTCACTGGCAGCTTCTTTCCTTTGTGCTTTGTCCGGTGGGATTATTATTAAGGGGGGATTTATTAGTATTATTTAAAATGCCTATTTAGAAAAGGATTCTGGAAAGACAGTAACAGCAGCATAATTTTTTAATCTCTCTAAATCCCCACATAAAAAAATAGTAACTAGATAGTAAAACCAAAAGCCCATGGGTGGCATTTATAACAAAGCTAGGTGACAGGGTACCCCCACAAGCCCCAGCATAAGCAGGTGAGGATAAGCCAACCCAGCCACAAGGGCTATATGGCATCTGCATAGGGAATTGCATAGGGAAGCTGCAGGGCATCTGATGAAAGCCCCAAGAAAAGGATCCCAAGTCACCAGCAGTATTCCCTGGAAGGACAGCACGCTGGGCCAAGTTGAGAACTGCAGGAAAATGGACAGAGTTTGTCTTCTGCCTCTCCCCAGCAGACGAGCGCGAGGGACCTGCAGGAAATCTACGTGGGCTAACCCAGGTAGCCTCCATGAACTCAAACCTGGTCCACCGGGATGACCTTCCAGGACAGGGTGCTGCAGGGAGGGTGAAAACTACTGGAGTGGAATCACAGTTGAGCAGTGGAGACGCAGAGAGAAGGAAAGGAGAGAGCCGGATAGAAGTCGGGGAGGAGAACAGAGCCGGGAAATCTCAGAAAAGGAGTCGCCAGATACCAGAACACTACACAGAAACAACAGAAGACAGAGCTCTGCTCCCTCAACTGCACCTCCCTCTACAAGTTTCGTTTCCTAACTACACATAAAGAAAAAAGTTTATGAGAAAAGAGGATAAAAAGTAGGATATCTCTATAGATAATAAAGATATGCCAGAAACACTCATGTAACTATAACCTTCTATTTCAAAACAAATTTTAAAAACAATACAAAAACGATACAAGGCATAAAAGAACATATGCCAGAATTAGAAAAACTCAGTGGAGGTGACAAAACTTGTGGAATTAAAGAAAACATTTCAGAAATGAAGACCAGCCTAGAAGGAACATCTAGAAGGTGAAACGAATGAGCTTTTTGAAAAACCTAAAAGGCAATGAAGAAAGGCACTAAAAAGATTTGAGAGAGAGTGACAAATACTGAAGACAGGCAAATGATCCAACACACAGAAAACAGAAGCCCTTGGAGAGGAAAATCAAAGGTAGAGATACTAAGAATTTGATTCAAAAAAAACCTTTGCTGAAATAAAGAGATTTGAAATTATGTATTTAAAAAGCACAACATGTACCTGAGAATACTGACTTGGAATGACTAACACATATATATTCTGGTAAAATTACTGAACTTTGGTGAAAAAGAAGAACTTGTTTGGACAAGTGCTTTCTAAGGGAAAGAAAATTACCACCCAACTTTGACAGCAATGCTTTGAGAAAATGTAGTAATATATTGAAGATACTCAAGAAAATGTGATCTAAGGATTTTTAGGTCCATAAAATTGATTTTCAAGAGCACAAACTAGTAATAACACGTAAGAACTCTGGGAGTAACTTCTCATAGAACCTCCCTGCAGAAATCTATCATAGATTAAGCTTCAGATAACCAAAATGATGAGCAAGATAACAACAGAGGGCTGGTGGAAAGCATTAAACAAACTTGCAGAACCAAGACTAGGTCAGGATTAGAAGGGAAAGAGTGAAGTGTGTATTGGCTATATGCTCAGGTAATACAGACTCAGAATGAAGATCTTCCAAGAATGAAGGAAAATAGGGAAAGTATTTGCAAACATTGTCATCTGTTCTCAGCAGTTATATTGTAGTAGTAGTAGTAGTAGTGTTACTGTTACTCTGAGACCCTCTAGATACCTACACATAAGAATATATAAACACATGCATGCATATATACACATAAACATTTATTTTTAAGATAAAATACCTCATGATTTCATACTAAAATTTCCAATTCAAATTCAGTATTATAGGGTTATTTACTTAACCTCTTTTACATATTTGTATGTCCTTTTCTCTTTATAAAAAGCATGTGAAGGATACACAAGATGATAGAATTAGAATGAGCCACAATAACTCCTTAGCTTTACACCACAATATAGACCCAACAGTCTCAGAATAATACCAATATTACTATTAGAGCAGGAACTCAAGAGAAGTCAGTCCATGTGTCATCTAGCCAAATCTGTTCCATCCAACTTACACATGGACAAGGGTACAAAGAAAAGAAGACACCAATCAAGTCAGACTGAACTTCACAAACTGTCAGACAACTTGGATACTATTATAGGGTCCCAGGGCAGTGACCACCACTAAAGGCATTGCCTCTGTGTGGTAAAGGAGAGGGTCCACACCATACGTTAGAAGGTCCTGTTTTGGCTCATCCCTGGTCTTCAAAACAAAAAGACAAAAGGCAGACAAAAGCTACCCAAACTAGCTTCCTGAAAACGTGGGGTTCTATGTTGTCTCTAGGACGACAACGCCTTTTTCTTCTGGATGTTTGGCCCTTCGTGTCCTGGGCTGACTTACCAGATGATAACAAGTCAGGCTGTTTTGTGGAATCTTGGGAGATCTGGTTGCCATCCTGACTGAGGGTTGCATTCCATGGGACCAAGAGCAATGGCTGTCTCTAGTGTCAATCTCGAACGGGCATGACTCGAGCCTCCCAGCTCTTTCTGCTAACAGCTTGCAGGCCTCTCCCGGCACCAGAGCCCTCCCAACACCAACCCACAGATCCCAGCGAACGCAAGGGAACTTAACCAAGAGAGACCAGAGGAACCCAGCAGCCCCTCCCCCATGCCCTGCAACCAGGAGGCGCTCATCCCCTCTCATCCTCTAGAGCTTGCAGCATCTGTGACCTGCAGCCTGGCAGTTTCCACCCTTGGTTCCCTCCCCCATGTGTAACGAATATTCATCAGATGAAAAGTGACATCGAGCCTTTGTCAGCAACTTCCAAAATGATGCAACTTCCGAAATGACGAGGACAAAGAAGTCTCAAACAAAGTGGACTGTGGGTTATCACTAGGTAGATAACCATCTCTCTTCAGGTAGATGAGAAAGAGAATGCCAAAACACTGCCACGTCTGGGGATATGGTGTTCTCCCAACAAGAACTAAGCTCCACGGGGGCAGAGCACTTCATCTGATTGCGATACTGCTGTGCCCGTGTGGAAGCTGGCACCCTGCTGACAGTAGGCACTCAGCAAATATTGACTGACTGAATGTATGACTGTTACTATAAAGCACCAAAGAATTCATTCATTTAAAAAATAATTGAGGCCGGGCGCGGTGGCTCACGCCTGTAATCCTAGCTCTCTGGGAGGCCGAGGTGGGCGGATCGTTTGAGCTCAGAAGTTCGAGACCAGCCTGAGCAAGAGCGAGACCCCGTCTCTACTAAAAACAGAAAGAAATTAATCGGACAACTAAAAATATATAGAAAAAAATTAGCCGGGCATGGTGGTGCATGCCTGTAGTCCCAGCTACTCGGGAGGCTGAGGCAGAAGGATCGCTTGAGCCCAGGAGTTTGAGATTGCTGTGAGCTAAGCCGACGCCACGGCACTCTAGCCCGGGCAACACAGTGAGACTCTGTCTCCAAAAATAAATAAATAAATAAATAATTGAGCACTGTTAAGATATTAAAAAAACCACTGAATTGCATTCTTTAGGTAGATGAAGTATAAGATATATAAAATCCCATCTCAACATAGCTGTTTAAAAAAAAAATTGAGCATCTACTGTATAGCAGGTACTGAGACAAGCATTGGGGGTGTGAGAGAATATGACCAACAAGGTCTGCTCCTGAAGATGACATAGGCTTCATTAAGACCCTACGCAAATAAATACCCGCATCAGGGGAGAAAGACCACGAGGACAGTCATGAGGACCTTGTCACATTTGGATTATTAAAATGGAGCCATGGCCAGCCGCGGTGGCTCACGCCTGTAATCCCAGCACTCTGGGAGGCCGAGGCGGGAGGATCGCTCGAGGTCAGGAGTTTGAGACCAGCCTGAGCAAGAGCGAGACCCCGTCTCTACTAAAAAATAGAAAGAAATTAGCTGGACAACTAAAAATATATAGAAAAAATGAGCCAGGCATGGTGGCGCATGCCTGTAGTCTCAGCTACTCGGGAGGCTGAGGCAGGAGGATCGCTTGAGCCCAGGAGTTTGAGGTTGCTGTGAGCTAGGCTGATGCCACGGCACTCTAGCCTGGGCAACAGAGCGAGACTGTCTCAAAAAAAAAAAAAAAAAAAAATTTTTAAATGGAGCCATGAAATCCTATAACTGGAATGACACAGAAGAATGCCAGTGATCCAGGCCGACCCCACCCCCACTCCTACTTCACAGCCACACAGACCGAGGCTGTGAGTAGAAAGCAGCTAGCGAACCACACTCAGAGGCAAAACTGAGATAAAAACCTGAACAGCCTGACCCCAGAACCAAATATTCCCCCACGCCACACAGCCAAAGTCGTAATGCTAGTGGAACACATGCCTCTGGGCTGTTACAGCCAAGCCGCTGGGAACAAATGAGAATCGACATTTGGTAACAAGACTCAGATGTCATCGGTCTCTTTCATGGTCCACACTAAAACAACACACGGACACATAATACAGTCGACCCTTGGTAGCCGTGGGGGATTTGTTCCAGGACCCCCGTCAGATACCAAAATCCATGATGATCAAGCCCCTTATGTAACATGGCGTAGTATTTTCATACAACCTATGCACATCCTCCCACAGACCTTAAATAATCTCTAGATTACTTATAATACCTAATACAATGTGTTATATAAATAGTTGTTACACTCTATTAGCTTTTCTATTCATATTGTTTTTATTGTTATTTTGTATTTTTTTAATATTTTCGATCTGCAGTTGGTTGAATCCATGGATGCAGAGCCCACATATATGGAGGGCTGACTATACAAAATTTGTGGCACACACGCTATCCCCATTTTACATAAAAGGAAACCGGGGCACAGAAAGGTTATCGGCTTGTCCAAAGACTGAAGCTGGTATGCAGTGGAGCGAGGATTTGAAACTGCACGTGTCAGAGGCTGGGAGAAGAGACATCACTAATGGTATACAGGTCGGCTAGGGCTGCCGTAACAAGACACCACAGACTGGGTGGCTGAAACAACAAAGTTATTTCTCACAGTTCTGGAGGCTGGAGTCCAGGTGTTGGCAGGGTTGGTTTCTCCTGAGTTCTTTCTCCTTGACTTGCTGACAGCCACCTTCGCCCTCAGTCTTCATGTGACCTTTTCTCTGCAGCTTGTATATCTGGTGGCTCTCTTCTTAGAAAGACGCCAGTCCTATCGGATTAGAGCCCACCCTCATGACATCATTTGCCTTTAATTGCCTCTCTAAAAGCCCTATCTCCGAATACAATCACAGTGGGAGTTAGGGCTTAACATATACATTTTGGGGAGACATAATCATTCCATAACAAGCAGTGACCTGCTTCTAGCAGGAGACCAATGCCTGCTGTAAATTTTAAATAGAGGAAGTAAAAATGCAACCTACTAACAGATTAGTAACAATTTAGATAATCCTTGAACATCAACCCTAAAAATAGAATAATCCCCACATAATTATTCCCAAACCAATCTCCCTATAGAAGTCGCATAAACGGTAAACAAAATATGATTAACATTTCTTGTAAGACCTCTCAGGAGAGGACACTAAGCTATTTACTAACCCTCCTACCTCAGGGCCTAGAGAATTGGTTGCTTTTTTGTTTTGTTCTTTTTTTTGAGACACAGTCTCACTGTGTTGCCCGGGCTAGAGTGCCATGGCGTCATCATAGCTCACAGCAACCTCAAACTCCTGGGCTCAAGCGATCCTCCTGCCTCAGCCTCCCCAGTAGCTGGGACTACAGGCATGC
>NW_012148285.1:9253069-9267758 GCF_000956105.1 Propithecus coquereli | reverse complement strand
AGAATTGAGTTTTTAAAAGTATGCACAGTACTTTCAGTTTATAGAACCATTTTCCTCCCCCCAAAATCCAAAGAGCAAAACTGCCAAACACAAAATCTCCTTGAACATGCCAAGAGGGGGTGAGAGCTTAGCAACTTTCAAACCAGCCACACAGCACAGATTGCATGTCATTTTGTAACCTTCCTAATCTTTGCACTACGCGTCTTTTATAAAGCGCCAACAGCATTATCACGTGGAAAATAAACCTATTCCTTCAGTTTTTAAATGAGCTTTGAGAATTCTTCAGTGCTGGTTCAAATGCTGCCTTGAAAGTTGGTGAATGCCACCCACACGAGGTGGTTTGTCATCGTTAATTCCTCTTCCAGCCCAGCTTGGGTCAATGGAGACGCTAATGCTGCTGCAGAGTTGGCCCAAATCCAACGATAAATCTCCCTGCCTTCCATCTGCCCAGAGCTAACACGGGCAGCAACGACTGGACTCTTTCGCCCTTTCCTTTGGGCGGAGGTCAAGGCTGAATATCTCAAGTGACTTATCTTGCCAAGATGGGACGCCCTCCTTGCCCTAACTTTCTCCAGTCACAGCGGTCACATGGCTGACTGTGGGCCACTTGTTCTCCTGGTGGTCTTCACTCCACCGTCCCTCCCATACCATAGTTCCTGCAGCTCAGATGCACCAGGGAGATGCTCTAGTTACCTCCCAGGAGACGCCACGAGCAGCTACTCTGTAGTACCAGGGGAGGCCAGCGGTCTGCTCTCTGGAGTCTGAGATGGGAGCTAACAGGAGCATGAAATTCTCAATAATGACTCTCAGTTACTCAGATTTGCTTCTGCTGAACCATTAATAAATAGCACAGGAACAGCAACATCCACCCAAGAGTGAAGGGAATCAAAACAAGTTATAAGAAAAGAAACAGGCATCTGAGAGGTCGGGAACTGAAGCCTTTCCTTCTTCCCAATGCTTGAATTGGCTTCAGAAGCAGCTCCGGGGTGGCAGGTGACCTTCTCCTGATTTGGAGGTAGAGGAAGCTGCATGACAGAATGGACAGGGCTAGAATTTGGAGCCAAAAGACACATTCAAGACCCAACTCACCACTTAACAGCTATGTCAGGGGTTGGCAAACTATCACCCACAGGCCAAGTCTGACCACCACCTGTTTTTGTAAATATAGTCTTATTGAAACACAGGCACACTATTAGTTCATACATCAACCATGCCTGCTGTCAAAGTTGATCCTATGAATTGGGTCATTCTTGTTACACCCAACTAAAAGAGTCGAGAGGCCAGAGGTGGAAGGTACTCAAGGCAGGTGACATTGCTCCAAGAATGTAATTCTCTGCAAGCCTGGCTGCTGAAACTGCCTGCTGTAACCTGAGACCAGTTTTATCTAATAGCTGCTGAAACCAGCTGCTGCGACTCTAAGACTGGTTTTACCCACCACTGTCACTCACCAATCAGAGCTTGCCGGCTCCCCAAAACTTTGCTTGTGCCAATGAATTTTCTTGCAAAACAATGTGTAACATTTCTCCTGCTTATAAAGCCTCCAACCTTCTCTTTGTTCTTCAGACATACTGAAGAACAACTGGTCTGGTGTGCATGACCTGAATTGCAATTCTTGCTTCACAAATAAAATGTCTTAAATTTAGACATTTTTCTCTATGTTTTATTTGACTCCAACACTGCTTTCACACTATAATGGCAGAGTTGAGCGGTTGCAACAGAGACCATACGGTCCACAAAGCTGAAAGTATTCCCTATCTGGCCCTTTACACAAAACACTTTCAAAACACTTTTCTCCTACACTATGTGATATTTCATATAAATTACTTTACATCTTTGAATCTCAGTATCCACGTTCCTTAAAATGAGAACTGTACAACCATCTGTCCTTCCTATCTCAAAGGGTTTTAAAAATCAAATTTCATTGTAACATCATACTAATGACAATGACAATTCTTTGAGCCTTTAATATCTACCAAGCAGGGTTCTAAGCACTTTGCCTGAATTATTTCATTTAATCCTTACAATAACTCTGTGAGGGAGGCAATATTATAAACCCATTTTGTAGATGAAGACACTGAGACTCAAATGTGAAGGATGGTGGCCAAGATGGTAGATGGTGGAGCTGGGTTCAATCCAAGCTCCTAACCCATCCACGTCCTCTGTCGTCCACACCCTGTGGACATGGAGGTACTGGAGGTGTTGCCCAACACAGGAGTAAAATGACAGATCCTAGTCCTGGCAAAGGCATCTTGCCACCCTCTAGGCCTGTCTGCATGTTTTCCCTCCAGCCTCACCCCCTCCCCTCTTTCCTCCCATTCCCTCCCCCCTTCAAATTTCCAAGAAGAATTCACTGTCTCCCATTTAAGAAACTTACAGGGCCTACTCTCTCAGCTAGTTGGCAAAGCCAAACCATGGGAGCCACCAGGTACCAGTTTGCACTTCATTCTTATGTAACATTTCATGTTAAGTATGTTAAAAAAAAAAAAAACTCTTCTAAAACAGAGTAATACTTCTAGGATAAAGATTCAAAGTTTTTGGTGTGAATTTAGAAAAATGCATGTGTAACCCAGAACAACAACAGGAGTAAGAAGCAGGAATGCCTGCTGGGAACTTCACAGTTTACCAAGTCAGGGTTCTCACTGGATCCTAACAGAAGCCCTATGAGGTTTGATACTCACTGGAAACTGGGGCCCAGAGAGGTCAGGGACTTGCCTGAAGACACACAGCCAGTAAGGAGCAGAGCTGCGAATCAAAATTAGGTCCTCTACCAAATCCATCAATTGGGCCACACCACCATGCAGCAAGGTATGAACACATTAGACAGCAGAGAGAGGCTGGGTGAGCACCTGTAACAATTATTAGATAGGCAGCCATCTGACCCAAATGCTGTATTATGCCTAAACTGAAGGCTCCTTGCCCTTTTGGTCAGGAGAAATCCCTCTACTCTTAAGTTCCAAGCCCTAAATCTGGGATGCCAGTGGCTGTTGGCACTTGCCGAGGTTCCCTGGGGAAGGGAATACTACTACTTTTTGGTCACCACCACTTATCTCCTCCGTCTGGAAACTGCCCTCCACGGAGGGTCTGTCAATCACACAGGTAGGCATCTGCCCCTGGCTGGGCCATTCCTTTGGAACTGAGGACTGAGCCAGAAAAGCCCCTCTGACCCCTACAGAGCTCATCGGTCCTGCCAGGTCGGAAGGGTGGGCCTCGTCCCGCTGAGATCCTGACCTGCAAGAACGTAAGCCTGGCTGTGCTTGCCAGCCCAGGGGAAGCTGGCCTGAGTGTGCCGTTGACCCAGAAAACAAGGGCAGGGCAAAGACTCAGAGGCCAGATAAAATCCTCATCGTTCTGGATCAGATCTATCTGAAGCCTACGCCATCTTGTCCCTTTGGAATTCTCAGTTACAAGAACCAAAAGATTCCTTGTTTTGTGGTTTTGTTCCTTTGGTTTAACATAAACTAAAGTGAATCGGGAATCTTTTATCTGCAACCCAAAGAATCCTCAGGCACCTGTTTCCCCTCCAGGCCCATCTTCTAGAGTGCCCAGGGACAAGGAGGGCGACAGCCCTGAACCAGGCTCTCCTCTTCAAGGGCAGAACACTAGCGAGGCCTCCAGAGCGTAACTACAGCCAGAGCTGGGCAGTCAGGGGTCCTCCCGCCCTCAGCAGCCTGTTTTACACAGCACAGTCTCAAAATGAGAGAATCTTCCACCAAAAAACTCATGCTCTGAAAAGACATCAAAACCAGACATTGGCTGCTATCTAACTTGAGATGATCACAAGATGGGAACAACCATGAGTGTTTTTCCCCTCCCTTTTAAAGTTTCAGCCTTTACAGAAAGGCTTAGAGATGCAATAGCAGACCCCAGAGCTGGGCTCAATTCGATGCTCTTAGTCATCATGTGAAGATGACGGGGGCAGCTTTTTTGATACCCCCAATTAGTAGCAGGAATAATACAATTCTCCAGCAACCCCTCAGCCTGTCAAAGAGCCCGTGTCAACCACGGAGTATAGTCAGGGCTGTCCCATGGGGTCAACCAGGAGCAAGAGAAAGGAATTACAGACCAGGAACAGGCATCCTGGACCTAGTGAGAGGTCCTTCCATACTCTCCTCCAAGCCGCCAAAGTGATCTAAGGCTGCAGTCCCCAACCGCCTGTCAGGAACCAGGCCACACAGCAGGAGGCAAGTGGCAGGCTACCAAGGGAAGCTTCACCTGTATTTACAGCCACTCCCCATCACTCACATCACCGCATAAGCTTCGCCTCCTGTCAGATCAGCAGCAGCATTAGATTCTCATAGGAGTGCGAACCCTACTGTAAACTGCACATGGAGGGATCTCGGTTGCGAGCTCCTTATGAGAATCCAATGCCTGATGATCAGAGGTGGAGCTGAGGTGGTGATGCTAGCCCTGGGGAGCGGCTGCAAATACAGATTATCATTAGCAGAGAGGTTTGACTGCACAATAAATGTGATGTGCTTGAACAGTCCTGAAACCATTGCCCCCCCCACTGGTCCATGGAAAAATTGTCTTCCATGAAACCAGTCTCTGGTGCCAAAAAACGTTGGGGACTGCTAGTCTAAGGTATAAGAATCACGTCACTTCCCTGAGATCCTAAAAACCCCAGCCATGACTCTTCTCCATGATCCTTCTGCTCTCTAAAACCAGGACTCCATCACAGCTACCTGCAAACTAGCATCCCAGAAACCCTGTGATGCTTCCACTTTTTAAAATAACAGCTTTGAGATAGAATTCACATACCAAATAATTCACCCATTGCAAGTACACAACGTAATGGTTTTTGGTATACTCAGAGCTGTGCAGCCATCACTGCAATCAATTTTAGAACATTTTCCTCACCTCAAAAAGCAACCCTGTACCCTTCAGCAGTAAGCCCAGGTTCTGAGATCACCTCCACAGCCAGCCTTCTGTTATGCCTGTGCTGTGCAGGAAGCGAAACCCTTTCTTGTGAATATTCCCAACAACAGGGCTTTTCAGGAGGAGAACACCACTCTCCCCACTCAGCTCCACGGTGCCAACATTCAGCCCTTTCTGAGGTTGGTTTGGGGCAAGAAGAAACCAGCATTCAAATAACTAACTCCTTCACATTTTTCTATGAGTATCTTTTGTCCTCCTAAAAGAGCTCTCCAGAGGGCAGTCTAACAAAATGCAGTGATATGACTTTATAAGATAATCTAATGATAACTCAGTATGTTATTGTTAAAAGAGTTCCAGCAGGCCGGGTGCGACGGCTCATGCCTGTAATCCTAGCACTCTGGGAGGCCAAGGCGGGAGGATCACTTGAGGTCAGGAGTTTGAGACCAGCCTGAGCAAGAGTGAGACCCCATCTCTACCAAATATAGAAAGAAATTAATTGGACAACTAAAAATACATAGAAAAAATTAGCCGGGCATGGTGGCACATGCCTGTAGTCCCAGCTACTGTGGAGGCTGAGGCAGGAGGATCGCTTGAGCCCAGGAGTTTGAGGTTGCTGTGAGCTAGGCTGACGCCACGGAACTCTAGCCTAGGCAACAGAGCAAGACTCTGTCTCCAAAAAAGAGCTCTAGCAGCAACAGGGAACTGGGAATGTGGCAGAATAGCCCCCGTGATGAGGGACTAAGAGCGGCCTGGGAGGCCACTCCCAGGAGGAAACCAGGAACAGAAAGTGAGCAGAGCTCCAAAGGCACCAGTGACCAGGCTTCGTTGCAGGATCACGGGGAACCCATCAGCCTGCCCGATTATGGGAAGATGATGCAGCTGGGATACGGTATGGAAGGAGGTGCGGACTTCGGAGCAGAGGAACCAAGAACAGGAGGAACCACCTGGGGTTTGGAATCAAACAAGCTGGGTTCCATTCTCCACATGGCCTTTTACCTTGCTACATGACCCTGGACAAAGGTTACTTATGTAACAGAGTTTTGAAAAACGGCAAGGAAATTTTTTTTTTTTTAAACAAGTTCTCTCTTTAAAACCCGCACCCTTTTTGGGAATTAAAACCTGCATTCCTTCCCCAAGCCCAGCACAGTATCCAAGCCCAGTAACCAAAGGGGCAGAAAAATGTTCTTTGTTGTTTATTTTCTGGTATTTCAAACCACAGGAGATGTCCAAGGGTCACCAGGTCAAAGGAGATAAGGTCAACCCAAACCACCAATTTTGGTTAAACAGCAATAGCCTGAAGACACAACACGTGACACAGGTAGTCAAGTAGACCCAGCCCAACTGCCAAAAACCCCACCTTCTAAAAAGCCCTTTCTTTCTGCTTAAAGACAGGATGGTGGTCTTTGAGATGCCAGTCCACTGCCCTCCTCACCTGCCTGTAAATTAATAAACTTCTCTCTCCTCTTCCTCAAAACACTTGTCCTCATTCTTCCTTCCGATTCTGCCTTGGGGACAAGTACCAAACTTTCAGTAACACTTAAAACTTTCTGAGCCTCAGTTTCCCCATATGAAAAGGAGAATTGTCCTTTCCCAGAGAGCCCGTTGCTCACCTGTGGGCTTCTGCCTATACTCTTGCTCCCCCACCTATGGTCAGCTGCTCGAATGTCACCTCCACAAGAGAATCTGCCCGGATCCCCGCCCCCCGCCACACACACAAGCACTAACTGCCTCTGGTTTCTGCTTCCTTGACAGCCCACACTTTTCCTTCAGAGCAATTCTCTGTTTGTACTAAAGTGAGCATATCATTACCGTCTGCCTCCTCGCCAGAACACGTCACTGCGTTACTATCTCCCAGAGCCTGGCACGCTGTAGGAACTCAGCAATTATATTTTTCCTTGAGAGGCAGCGCAGTGTGCTAGCTAAGAGCTTGGGCTCCAGAACAGGGGGTCAGCAAGCTCTTTCAGTAAAGGGCCAAATGGTAAATATTTTAGGCTCTGTGAGCCATGCAGTCTCTGTAGCAACTGCTGGACTCTGCTACCATAGTGTGCAAGCTGCCAAAGACGATTCCTAAACACAGGGGTATGCCTGTATTACAATAACACCTTATGTACAAAACAAATGGGTGGCCCTGCAGGTCATAGTTGGCCAACCCCCGACCTAGACTCACACTGTAGAGTTGAATCCTGGCTCATCTGTAACTTGTTACCTTGAGCAAGTGACTTAACTTCTCTGTGCCACGGTTCCGTCATCTGTAAAAAGGCAGTGATACTCGGATCTACCTCACGGGGCTTTGGGAGGATTAAACGAACGTCTGAAACACAGTAAGCACTCAATAAATGTGGACTGCCATAATCATCAGAGCCATTACTTAATGGTGGTGTTGATGACGGGATCAATAATTGCACCCACCAGCCCTAGGATGGTGGCTGCCATGATGGTGAGCATACTGATGATGATGATGATGACGATGACTAAGCCAACCTTGACAAGAAGAAAGGCAACCAGGTGAGCCCAAGGAAGGAATGAGAGATAGGAAAAACTGCACCTGGGCCCACAGAGGCTCCGTGACATCTGACAATTGGACAGTCTGGATTATGATGCAGGTGGCCCCCCATAGCCACCTCTCTACAACCTCGTGTACAACTGCGACAGAGCTCAGACAAGGACCATCGGGTGACGCCAGCTCTGGGCCAGACAACCAGTTGGTGCAGTCACAGGCCACTGGAATCAGATTTCTCATGAGGCAGGGAGACAAGGAAAAACCACATGGCATGTCAATTTCCAAATGGGGACAATGACCTTGCCAGCTGCAAGCTAGCCAGGAAGGTAGTTTTCCTGGTTAAGCCAGTGAAGTTGAGACTTTATCACAGCATCCTCCTAAAAGGTGAAAAATTCCTCTGGATACAAAAGAGACATGCCTCGAGCTAATGAGCCACTGGGGATTGTAAGAGAATGTCCCTGGTTTACCACCATCCTTAACCACTGACTGATTCCACATAAGGAGGGTTCCATGCAGCAATCTGTAGCAAGGACGGAAGCATTTTCACTTTTAGAGTAGGGCTTGAGTTTTGTTTTGCAAAGTAAACATATAAATAAATAGCACAAACAAACCAATAACTAGTCATGGTTATTAAATTCACAATATTAAGGTGAACACAGGATTCTCCCGAATCATCTAATAAAAGTATATCACGTCCTCCTGATTTTAAGTACCTCCATACGCACTAAGCTAGTGCCTGACGCTACTGGTGGCAGTTATCACAGGGCCTCCAAGGAAGGAGCACACTCGGGATTTGGATTTTCCGGGAATTGTGTCTATTATAAAATCTGTCCCCTTCTTGGTCCCCTGACAGAGAGCAGGCACCTGGGAAGTAGGTAGGGAAAGGCTTTGACAATGAAATGACTAATGACATTGTCAACTCCAACCAAACCGACTGCCACGCTCCCCTGTCCAACACTCGAGTCTTACCTGCACCCCATGAGATCTGGCTGTATGTGCCCAGAGCCTTCACACCCGCCAACTCCTCTGCATGGAAGGGCATTCCCTCACCACCTTCACCTGCCTGGCCCTTCGGCCTCAAGGCTCAGCCTCGCCCGAGCCCCTTCCACAGGTAGGTTTCTCCCTCTGTGCTCCCAGAACTTGCTCCTGGCACTGGCCACCCTGCAGCCCCACCGTGGCTCCCTTGTGTGTCTCTCCTACTAGGCCTTTTCTTCGATCATCTTGTCTTAAGTAATAAAATCTTAAAAGTCACACATTTGATAGGTTCTATTTTCTAACACTTAGTCGATAAATAAAATTTTAAAAAATGAAACTCGATCAAAAAGAAATAAAAAATGGAAATAAAAAATGTTCATGTGTATAGCCAGAGAAACGATCTATTTCCCAAACATGGGACCTGCAGCGAGCACCACAGTGCCCCCTCTGGCCAGCTTGTGTGCAGGCCGACTTGCAGATTCTTACTGAATCTGATCAGGGCACCCGGGAGGAGGACGCACAGGTGAATAGGGTGAATCCTGGGGAGCAGCCACTGTTTCTGCTCTGGGCAAGAACACACCTCCACATCTATTTGCCCCTGGAATGCTCAACTGGGAGTTGATCTGCCCACCCAACTCACCTCCAGGGATGGGTGTGTAATTTGGAACTGGCTGATGAGGACAAGAGGAAGTGACGCAGGAGGGATGGGCACACATTTGGGCCCAGTCTGAGCCAATGAGTCAAGCCTGAGACCTGACTGCTGGGAGCCCAGAAGTTTTGTCCTGCCCATTGGGCACAAAACAGAAGAATGGGAGGTCTGCAGTGCCTGCCAACTGACAGTGGCTCTAGGAACGAGGCCCACACACAGAGAGGAACAGAGATGGACCCTGGATCGAGCCATGCCTGAAGCAAAAACGTACCTGGATCACGTGAGCCCTTCTACTTCAGCGAAGTCACACCGGATTTTCAGAAGTTTACCACTGAAAGCCCTAGATGATACACAGCCGCTCCAGAAGAAAATCGAAGTTTATATTTAATATTTGAATGAAAAAAATACACCTATAAAAGCAGGCTTATAAAAAACGTCTAGCTGAATACGCATTCAGGGACTAAAGGAGCGACTATTTTGCAGACATACATCGCTCTTCCTCTTTATTTAGGCATAAGTGAGTTGACCTGAGACAAAAGATGACAAGCAAGTTATCCTTTCAAGCCACTAAGTCGCTGAACAACTGACAAGCTGAGTATGTATCACTTAATAACTAGAAAGCACACTGCGGTAAGGAAAAAGGTGTTTGCAGATGGGTGTCACTCAAGCTCCTCTCTGCTTCGGGCCCATTACCTAGGAAAAGCAAGAGCCGCAGCAGCTCCAAAGCAGAACACGCACCTACTCTATTTATACTCACTTTCGTGTGAAACCACGTATTTCCCACTTAAGAAGTTTACGTGTCTTCAAAAGTTCTGATAAGTCTTCCTTATCTGTTCCTCAAAAGGCTGAACATGACAAACTCTTGATTCACTCCTGTGACGGCGATGCAAATTCCAGAACAGCCGTGGGAGAAGTGAGTCAAAAAAGCATGAATAAACACTCCATATGAATTTCACTGCCCGAAATAAGAAAGTCCCATGATTAAAAACAAGCCAAATGCTCAGACTGCTTGTACAGCTTTCGAATGCCAGCCCATTTCAAAGTGAGAAATTCAAAAAAATATTATCAACCAAAAAGGAACACACTCGTAAACAGTACTAAATCTTGTCAAGGTTGTAACGCTAGGCCGCAAGCACAATCGGAGTGGCTTAAGCTTCTAAAAGCCTCAAACCTACAGCACCAAGGATGCCAAAGTACATCTTATAAATTCCTATTAGATAACAATTCATTGTTGCATGGGTTTCCTAAACTGGCATAACTAGTAGTATCCTACTAACCAGAAATCTTGGTCAACTGGAAATTCTGTTTTCCAGAATCCCGGAGGCCTCGACAGCCTAATTCCGTAGCTCGTTCCCCTCACACATTCTGCTCCAGTCGCACTGGCCTTTCTTTACTTTTCTTACACATCCCACGCTCATCCCCACCTCAGACCAGACCCACTCTTGGACAAGAAGTTTCAAAACACTGTCCCTGCCTCCTGTTGCTACCAGCACTGCCCCCCATCCTCCACGCTGCTCTCAACGAAAATGCTGCTCTAACCACGTGCATTCGTCAACTCAGCATCCTCCGTGGTGCTCCGCCGCCTACAGGAGAACGACCGCCCTGCCAAGCCGGCGCGCAGGACTCCGCGATCTGCCTCAAACACACTACGCCCTTCCATGCTTCTCAAAAAGCCCGCCTCACTGCCAGCCCACCTCACCCACCTGCCAAACCTTGATCGGCCTTCCAGACGGAGCTCAGGTGTTCCTCCCCAGGGAGGCCGGTCCCCCACTTTCCCAGCAGGGTGAGCCAACTCACCCACAGGCCATTCCCATTATCATCAGAACAAGCGTGCTGTGTGACAAACACGTGCCTATCTGCCCTCCAGGGCAAGGACTTTGTCTTATTTTGCCATTGTTGCCACCACCCAGCATGATGACCTACGCAGAGCAGGCATTCACAGTTTGCATTCAGGGAACATTAACTACACGCCTTCTCCGTGTCAGGCCCTGTTCAAAGCCATGGGCTCAAAGTGAACAAGACGAAAAGGGCCCAGTGCTCATGCAATTTCAGGCTAGCCCAGGGTCACAAAGTACAGCCAAATCCAGCCCGCTGCATATTTTTTGTTGCTTTTTAAATAGCTTGAGATATAATTTATCTGCCATGAATTTCTGGTGTTTTTGTAAGTAAAGTTTAGTGGAACACAGACATGCCCGTTCGTTTAGGTACTGGGTGTGGCTGCTTTCTTGCGTTAACAGCAGACTTCAGTGGCTGCAGCAGAGACTTATGGCCTGCAAAGCCAAAACTATTTACTCTCTGACCCCTAACAGAAAATGTTTGCCAGCCCTTGGTCTACTTAGGAGGACGGGGGAAGCCCTGGACAAGCCCAGCCAGCCAACCAAGTAAAAGGCCATTTCAGAGGGCCAAAGTGCTGTGAAGAAAACAACACACAGCGCGATGACAGAATGATGAGAGGCTGGACAGACGAGGGCCCTCGGAAGCACTGACATCTGTGCTGAGCTTGGGTATTCTGAGAAGGAGCCAACCGCGCCAAGATCTGGGGGAGAATGTTCAGGAAGGGATAGAGTGCAAAGCCATGAAGCTGGACCAAGCCTGGCATCCCAGTCACGGCCCAGCAGGAAACAGATGGCACACTCAAAGCGGGCGACAGTGGGTTTAATAAAGAAACTGCTCACAGAGGGACAAGGTGAAGAGAAACCAACAGACGATGGTGAAGGATTCGGAGGCCGGCAAGTGTGGAAAACCCCCCACCCACACTCCTCAGGCCTGTCGGGTAAGGGAGCCGGTGGTTACTGGAACCCAGGGTCACTCGGGCAGTGACGCTCTGCTGCCGACAGGAGCTGCAGCCTCCAGTTCAGGAGCATGGCCTCTGCCAACTCGAGGCCTGGCAGGAAGGGAGCCAAGAGAACAAACGCCCTGACCTTAACTTCCTCCTGTCAGAGCCTCCTAGTGACCAAATGGGCCAAAGCCATGAATTTCCATGAATGGGCCAAGCCATGAATGGGCCAAAGCCAAGCAGAGGTCGGGGGTGGGGGGCCCTCATCGAGGAGTCCATCGAGGTGTGTCCCCTGGGGTGCAGAGCAGAATGGAAAGAAAACCAGAGGAGAAACCACAGTCTATGTGGCACCTCTTGTCCATCTGAAGGTCAGGAAGGAGGTCAATGTGGCTTCAAGGCCTGTCAACTGAGATAATAATATCAACCTTAGAAGGTTATGAGCTATCAGATATTGGAGGTCTTTATTATGCAAATGCAAGATGAAATGATCAATGTGTCTGTCAAAATGTAATCGGTGTGCTCTTTGATCAGTTACAGCATGTCAGCATTCCTGAGAGGAATTATGAAAGCAAGAAGAGAGTGATTTGCATATCTCAAAATCACACATAGATTCTCCACTCCCTGCATGCGCCAGAAGTGAAAGCAGTTAAGATCCAACACTCCAGACCCCAGAGAAAAAGCTCCCATAGCCCAGATATCGATGTCATAAAGCCATCGAGAAACAGCGAGCAGCACCAACACTTCTGCCATGAAGTTATGGTTTTCGGTGCTCAATAAATGGTAGTTGTTATAATCCTCGATTTTGTTTTGTGCAAAATCCCCATGTACTGTTTTCCCACATTCTTTAAGTTATAATTTACAATTCCCCCTTTCAAAGCATACGATCCAGTAGGTTTTAGAACATGTGCAAGATTGCACGACTACCACCACCACCAGTTCTAGATCACTGTCATCACCCAAAGGGACACCCCCGGTACCCACTAGCAGTCACGCCCAACTGCCCGGTACCCCACCCACAGCCACCGACAACCACTAGTCTCCTTCCTGTCTCTACAAATTCACTTATTCTGGCTGTTTCACAACAGCACCAAGTTGTTTTTAAATGCTTAGCTCAGAACTTACTCGGCCGTGACCTTTCGAAGTCGGTTGGCTCGTGAGCAGAGCACATAAGCCCCCCTGCTATGTAACCAAGGAGGCAGACTCAGAGGGCTGAAAGATCCCAAATCCAAACGAAAACTAAGGCCCAGGCAATAGGTTCTTGATGTTAAAACCTAACATTTATTCTTGCCACAGCCCCCACAGGAGTGAACACAGTAAGTGCGGTGGGGTGGAGGCGGTTCCTGGGCCCAGCGGAACCACGCGTGGGGCGAGCCGTGGCCTCCAGCCTGCCAGCCCAGGCCTTGCAGGCAGCGTTTCCACACCTGGCCGCCACCAGACTTACGGTGCTCTTCCTGGCTGTAGCAGAGCTCCTCGTCCCCTCTCGGCCTTAGAACCATTTGTTCCAGATGTTTGACTCATCTACTCTTGGAAAGGAACTTTCTCAGGGCTCACAGAGACAGGAAAGGTAAACAATAGATTTTTCACTGAAGAACCACCTATGACCAGAAGTGGCTGCAGACAGACCGGACTGTGAGATTCTGGGGCTGTATCAGAGAATGCAGTGACTGATAGATTAACAATGTCTGCCGTGGGCATGGTCTGGAGAGTAGCCGCAAATGACCTTGTCCTTTCCATTCCTCCCTTAGGTGCTCATCAAGGGCAGTGAGCCCAGCACCCAGCATGTGTGAGTCCTCCCAGTTCCCGTGGGGGGAATCTCTATTCTCCCCCTGCTGGTGAAATTAATACACAGCGCTGTCTAAGCAGATGTGGCCCGTGGGACCCAGAGTCTCACCAACTCCTTTGGTGACACTTCAGCAAAATCTTTAGGGAGAAAGCTTAGTCCAAGGCATCTGAAGCCAAAGCCTAGCAAATGAAATGGCGCTAGTTCTCCAAATCCTCTTGCATCTGCTCAATAACGGGATCTCCAATTACTGGGAATTAGTTCTTGCCTCTGTTCAGAGAAGCAGCCAAACACACAGTGCACTGAGCCACCGTCTCGGAGAGAACCAGAGAACAGTGAGCTGGGGAGCAGCCAACTCCCTGCAGTACTGCCTAGGCCGTGCCTGGAGCTGGGATTAGGCAGCAGGATTAAGTTGGCTGGGTGCAGTCACACACCTGTAGAGGTGCCAGCCGTTGCTGGCAGCCAAAGAAGCCCTTTGTTAGACTGACTGGTGGCCTCGGCAGGGGGCACTTGGAACCTTCGTTCAGGCTAATTGCTAAGATAATCAACAAGATGTGCTTTCTACCAACACCTACACCGTATCGATTCAAGAGTTTCCCTCACAGAAGAGCTGATCTAAAACCAACACACAGGTGTGTTGTACATCTCATTCTCCATCCGTCCCCCATGATTAGAGAAACAACTCAACCCCACAAAGACTTTTGTTCTCAGTTGGGATTAAGGAACTGGACAAAGTGGGACATAAGTCAACATTTAATGGCCAAGCATTGAGCCGAGGGCTCAATTTCGTTGAACCCCCACATACCCATCTTACAAATGAGGAAACAAGCGCAAAGATGCCCAAGGTCACACAGCAGGAAACGAGGGAACAGGATTCCACCCGGCCACTCTGACTCATGAGTCCACGTTGCACATTCTTTCCATTGTGCCACCTGCCCTCTCAGCCCACAGCTGAGGCACAAAGTCGACATTTGAGAAAAGGAACTAATCGACGTGAGCCCGGCCTGCAAGGCGCTTGTGAACTCACCAGGAAAACAGGCCACAAGGACAGGATGTGAGAATGTTCACACAGGATTACCGGTGCACATGTCTGTTCCAACTCCGGTGCATGCGCGGACAGCCAGAGTTGGTTGC
>NW_012148285.1:9227410-9252309 GCF_000956105.1 Propithecus coquereli | reverse complement strand
ACCAGCCTCCCAGGCAGGACAGTCTGGAAGCAGGGTCAAGGCTGGTAGCACCTAGGGGGACCATCATCAGCCAACGGGTGAAAGAAGCCGGTGGATAAATGCCCCAGCCCTCTGAGAGGGCTCAGAAGCGCCTCCTCCACGCTCCTCAGGACCCTCCGGGTGCCCTCTGTTAACCATCTCAAGAGCACCCACAGTCTCACGCTGTGCTACAGGAGAACCACAGCTAGGACAGATGTCTCCCTGCCCAGCCCACAGAACTCAGAAGGCCACCCCTGGTCTCTGGCCACGTACCCTCACGCAGCCTCTCTCTGGGGGTGAGGGAGGCACAGGGAAACCTCAGCACCCAGAGGGACCCCACCATGGGCTCCAGCACTTCCCATCGTCTTGGATACAGAGGCAGCCCTGAGAAGCACTTCGTTCCCTCGGCCAGTCGGCTGCCGGCCATCCGCTATGGACCCAGGGAGGCTGCCTCGCAGACGAGGCCACAGGGAAGGAGAAGCAAAAGGGCTCCGGTTCTGGTACCTACAATCAGCATGGAGGAGAGACGGAGCCACCATCCTGCACGCCAGAATCCCAGCTAGCACGTGCCCGTCCTGCGTCTGCCTTCACTGGCCTTCTGGATCCTCCTTGGCGGCATGAAGCAGCAGGGAGGGAAATCAAGGCAGACATGAGCCACAGCTGTCAGCAGCCCAGGCCCTTCACGATGGTCCCGTGGGAACAAACTGGGCCACCTCTCAGCACAGGGCCCTTCCTTGCAGCCGCGTCACTAGAAAGAGGGGGAGGGGGCAGGATTCATGCTAGTTGTGGACACTCCAGCGGGATGAACTAGAGAAAGTTCTGGGCCCAAGATGTTCTCAGACGCCCAGCTCAATCTACCCCTTTTATTTTCCATCTAAGCACACCAGTAACCTCTGCTCAAATGCCTCTCAAACTCCACGCGTCTCTCCCCAAGCAGCAGCTAGCAAAGTAGGGTGACCTTTCCTTTGGCCCTTAGTTACAGTCTGCCTGGTTTGTCTGTGGCTTTCCGGATGATGACATCATTACCATGAGAACAGGGCCTGTTACCCAGGCACCTGGAAGAACCTGGGGTCCTTCAGCCAAGCCAATCCCCTCCTCCACTTGTCCCTGACTGTATCCTTGGCTCACCTCCTCCTTGTGCTCTCAGAAGATAAACATTCTGAATCTCACAATGTGAGCTGCACTCCCAGTGGCTTGCTAAATTGTGCGTGTTCTTCTGAATTCACTGACTTAATACAATATTTTTCTACCAGCATAATGCATGGAATATTTCCAAGCACACACAGCCACATAGTTACACTGTTACAAACCTGCTAGTCAAATACACTCCCTCCTCCTGGGATGGAGTCTTCTCTTCTGATCGCACAGTGGCAACAAGCACCAGACCTACCTAGGGCAGGGGTGGCCACACTTAGCACCAGCAGGTGTTGGGCAAGGGAGAAACCAGAATGGGGCACCCAGCAGAGGGAAGCAGTGGGGAGTGAGAAAACAAGTCTCGTTAACACTGCATTCATTCATTCCTCAAATACTTGCTGCTGTGGTCTGAAAGTCTGTGTCCCTCCCAAACTCATAGGTTAAAATCCCAACCCCTAAGATAATGGTATTGGAAGGTGGAGTTTTTGGGAGATCATAAGGTCACAAGGGTAGAGCCCTCAAGATAGGATTAGTGCCCCTAAAAGAGGCCCCAGAGCTCCCTGTCCCCCTTCCACCATGTGCGGACACAGCAAGGAGGCACTGTCTATGAACCAGGAAACAAACGGGCCCTCACCAGACACAAAATCTGCCAGCACCTTGCCCATGGACTTCCAGACTCCAGAACTGCAAGAAATAAATTTCTGTTGTTTACAAGCCACCCAGTTTATGGTACTGCATTTTGTTACCGCAGCCCGAATGAACCAAGGCACTTGCCGGTCACCTGCTACGTGTCAGGCACTAGATTCAGGCCTGAGAATGAAGAGACAGAAGAAGGGAAACAGCCAGGACCCCTTCTCCCAGGACTCCAGGTCTAGCAGAGACAGACAGACGCTAATCAGAGACACACACCAGTACGTAATTGCAAACCTGAGCACGTGCTCTGAAGGAAAGAAAAGCCTGCCAGGATCTACCGAAGAACGGCCTGCTCCCACCTCCGGGATCTCAGGCAAGAGGGAACTTCGCTGCTCTAGCGAAGTTACTCAGGCCTGGAGGATCTGTTCTCACCTCCAAAAGTACGTAAGTATGTTTCGTCTCCCTCTCTGGGCGATGAGAGAAAGCCTGCTCCCCAATTCTCTCCAAAACACACTTTATCCCAGTGCTTTCAGAATTCCTTTAAGGAGTAAAAGGGAAGGAAGGAAGGAGGCAAGAAGAAAAAAGAAAAAAAAGAAGACAGAAATGGGGAGAGGGAAGGAGGGAAGTCAAATTTCCAATTATTTTTTAAAATTTACAAAAATAAAAAAGGACTTTACATCTAATTGTTCTTAATGCTCTAACGGAACATTCCCCCAATAAGACACATCCCAACAGTTTAACCTTCAGAGCGAGAAGACATCATCTCCGTAATTCAGACTCGAAGAAGGTAGAAGAACAGAACTGGAACACATCAGACAAATTGCCTTCTGTTTTTCTTCAATTTAAAGCTCAACAATTTGTCTTCCTGTCACACTGCCTTGCTACATAAAACTTCCTGAAAAAGCTGCATTCAGAAGCTCACCGTAAAGATTCAGGGAAGATTCAGAGAAAAACCAAACGTAGGGGAATCTCAACCGGGGCTTCCAGACCACGCTGTAAGCTGGCATGAGACTGGCCTGAAGCTTCGGAGGGGGAGCAGGATGGAAGGTCCAAAATTAGATGGTATTTTGAAAGAAAAAATGTCCTTCCCTCTCTGCAGCTGAAAATAAAGGATGTGGCCCCTTCTTAAACTATCACCATCCTTAACTAGAAACAGCCAAGGCTGGAGAAGAAAAAAAAAAAAAAAGCTAAAGTATAGACATGAGAATGGACACACCGTGTGACAATCACAATGTACAAAAACCATCCTGACGACCACAAAGAGTGGATGTCAGGGGACCTCCTAGCAGAGTCTGCGCCCAAACCCCAACCCTGCCACTGCGTCTGGGACCTTGGGCAAGCTGCTTAACCTGTCACCCTCTTGTGAAGTGAGAAAACGACAGGACTCAGCTCACTGGCCACCGTGAGGACTAACTGAGCAGACATTTGAGAGACAGAACAATTCCTGGTACATGGAAAACACCTCAAACACACAAAGAGAGAGCTACTAAAATATGTTTTGTCCATAATTAACGAGTGGCATCTGTTCCAAGGACCCATGGGTATGCCCCGCAGTCGTCTCTCAGCATGAATGAAGTTGCTAACACAGATCAGTCTCTCTGTGCAGGACATGTGGAAAGAGCCTAAGAAACACCTGTCTCCCCCTGGCTTGGAGATGGTGGTTTGCCCCATTTTACAGGCGAACCTGAGGTCCCGAGAAGGAAAGTGACAGGCTCGAGGCTATGGGGCTAGGGAAGGGCAGGGATCCCAAACATCCCAACTCCAAAGCCCAGGGCACCTCTCGCGATGCCACGCTCTCTCCTTTCCACACGCCCATGTGAGGCAAAACCCTGAAAAAAACCACCTGCAGGTGTCCCATCTTTCCAATCTGTAAACTAGTTACCTGGTCTGGACGTGGGAGGTAATGATTCAAATGAGGGCTTGGGACCACTTCTTACCAGAAAAGTATCATGGAAACCAAAGACTCTAAAACGTGGTTGTCTGCAGCGTAGTATTTATGTGAATAACAACTACCACTGGCATGGCTTCAACTGAGAGCCTGAGCTGCCCCTGCTAACACTGCAATTATTAGAAAAAAAGACCATGGTTCAGAGTTTCTTGTTAGTTCTTTGAAATAAGAAAGAATGCATAGAAGGAAGGAAGGAAAAAAAAAAGGAAGGAAAGAAGGAGAGGAAAGGAAAGGAAAGGAAAGGAAAGGAAAGGAAAGGAAGAGAGAGAGAGAAAAACAAAAGAAAGGAAAAAGTAAGAAAAACTCCCTTTACTACCTCTTTTTCCCAAAAGACGTGAGAACTTGGGGGCTCCAGGCCACACTCACACTGCAAAGGGAACGGTGTTTACAACGGAACACTGGCTGTGCCACTGCTGTGTGTCAGGGACTGGGGACACAGCATTGCCAAGCAGGCCTGGCCTCAGTTCCCACTGAACGGACATGCAGGAGTGGACGAAGGTCTACATTGAAAAAGACCATAAATAGATGTCCAAGAGCAGTAGTGGAGGAGATTTATAACCAGGATGAGGAAGGAGAAAATGACTGGGGCAGAGGGCATACCTGCTTCAGACAACGATGCCCTCTCTTTAGAGATTATTGGAAGAAACAGCCACGCAAAGATCTGGGGGGATGAGTTCCAGGCAGAAGAATCAACAAAGATGCTCAGCAGGAAGCAGGCAGGCACGGGTCAGATCATGCAGAGCGTGCAGGCCATGCAAAGAAGTGTGGATTTGTTTTTAGAGCAATGGAGGGTTTTAAGCATAAGAATGGCATGAGCTGAGTGACACTTTAAAAAGTGAAATCAAAACTGACCCAAACAAAGCCATTGTAAAAATCTGAGACAATCAAGGAACTGGGAACTTAGAAACTAGATGATACCAAGGGATTGTTGCTAATCTTTTTGTGTATTAGTGCTGTGTGGGGGTATGCTTTTTTAAGTCCTTACCTGTTAGAGATTCATATATAACTGAGTATTTACAGGTGATACAATATCTAGGACTTGCTTTACATGCTTGCTAAGCAAAAAACAGAATAGACTAGGCAACACATGGTAATAGGTTAATAACTACTAAGGCTAGGTGATGAGTACACTTGAGTTTGTTATGTTAAATACTATTCCACCTACTTTCCTACGTGTTTGGAAACTTCTGTAATGAAAAAAGTTAAGAAGTATAAACAGTTATTAAAAATCAGACTCTGTGGCCATTGAGCAGAGGCGGCACAGGCTTTGCTGGTTAAGGTCCTCCGAAAGCCAAGGTCACATCCCCGTTAGCAACCGACTTGGGAAGAAAACACAGGTCCAGGTCGTATCGGGCCTTACACGCTCCACCCAAGTGCCTCTGTCTGTCAAACGACCGTATCTCTTGCCTGGCTGAGCAATTTCCACCGCAGATAAAGGAGCCAAAACAAATTAGCCCCAATCTGCACAAATGAACCAAAATTACAGGCTGTGACCCTGCTGGTGACCCAGGGACAACCTCCTCCTCATGGGCTTGGGGCCTCCCGACACCATGACCATGGTAATTACAAAGGGATGCAGCTCGCACACACCATCCGAGATGTGATCACTGGGCAAAAATTAGCTCATTAGCTGCCATTCCCAGCCGCGATAACCGGCTGCAGGGCTCAGGCTTTTGGAGTCGAGATGCTGACTCACCCTTCAAAAGACCTGCCGCTTAATGGCTCAGGTTCACACAGGCTGCAAGGCTCGGAAAGGAAGTAAACATCCTCATGAAAGCACTGGTGCCGGCCAGGACCTGGGGTGGATCTGGTCTTCTACTTCGAGGAGCTATGCAAATAATTCATTTACCTCTTGTTTATCCATCCTTAACCCCAGGTAACAACATCTACTGGGAAGACAGACTCTAATCCAAGAACCGAACAACTAGAATCACACCTATCACTGTAGATTCTACCCTGTCTCTCTGGAAGCGTTCACCCTGCTTCAGAGCTGACCAACCATCATCTCTCATCTGAATGGCTCAAAGAACCTCCAGCCCAAATTAACCCCTCCAAGACTGGCCTTCACCCATCCACTTCTCCACAATGCTCAGGAGGGGGAAGCGTCCACTGAACAGATCTAATTAATTACTCCTCCTCCTTCTTGGTCCTCACTAATTCCCCACCATCCACACAACCAAGGCCAAACTCCTCGCCGAGATGGCTGGAACATGTGCTCTACCAAAAACCAAAAATCACATTTCTCAGCATCCCTAGCAGAGTAAGTTCAGGCCACTGACAAGTAAGAGAAAGCGTTTTGAGTGACTTGCAGGTAACTTCCGTAAAAGGAGTAGCCATACGCTTTTTTCCCTTTCCCTGCTTCATCCTTCCTGCTGCTAAGAACGCACATGTAATGGCTGGGGCTCCAGCAGCCACATTAGACCATGAAATGACCTTGGAAAAGTAAGGCGACCACAGCATAACAACAACATAGAAGTAACTGGCAAACCTTCCTTTGTTCATTCATTCAACAAATTTCTACTGAGTTCTATTATGTCCAGGTATTGTCCAGGCCCCTTGGGACAGATCTATCAGTGAACTAAAGAGACAAAGATCCCTACCCTCGTGAGGTTTACAACATAAGACAAAAAGGCAGTATTGAATAGTGAATGTAAGAAGTAACATTAGAAGATAAGAAATGCTGTGGGAAAAAAAGAAAAAGTCAAGCACAATGAGGCGGAATAAGAATGCGAGAGGGCAGAGATTGCAGTAAAAAATCTGAGGGACAAATGAGTAAATAATGAGGGAGGAAAAAAAGAAGATCCTACTAAGACACGGTTAATTTTGCTCCCAAACAATCTGGGAAAAGGGAACAGCCTCATGATACAAAAGAGATGCGCAGACCGTCTGTGGTTTAGTTCTGCCCTAACGGCTCCTTATTCCAATGTTACCAGACTTGAGAGAGAACCGCACTCAAAGGCAAACCTGTTCCGCACTAGGCTGTCATTTTTAAATGGCCTTTTTGGCACGGTTCACAAGGGCATTTTGTAGCTCAGTAGGGGGCATTCCAGGACCCCCACCCCTCTGCATTTTAACCTGTGAAGCTCAGCTTTCGCTGGGGTTACATTGGTAGCTTTTAGGTAAGAATGCGTTTGAAGGAAGGGCTCTTCTGCTTAAAATAAAACGTTTTTGTGATGGTTGTTCGGTGGCAGGAGCTGAGCAGCTGGCAGGTATGAGTCTCATGCGTCTTTGCATCATCTGCATTTGGCACCCGGTATGAACTTGGTGAACTTTTGTTTGCTCAGTGAACAAATAAATTTTGCAAACTTCCACGATCACCAGACTTGACAGTTGTCTCTCTTTAAACTGCAATGCTGCCGCTGCTGCCAAGAATATCTCCCCTCCGCTGAGCTTCCTGTTGCTCCCCTCCCAGACTCCAAAATAACAAGAAGTTGCTTGGCGGTGATGTCACATCGCTGCTGTCACCGCCTGCAGGGCATTCACATGCTGGCTATATTTAAGACCCAGGCTTCATGTTCAGTGACATGGAAATTGCCACCTTGTGAACCATACCGGAAAGGCAAGATTTGAAAAATTATTTCTACGAATAACCAGGTTGCAAATTCTGCCTCTCGCCAAGGCACAGGGGAAAAACCAAGGGGTTAAACTGAGCAATGGGCTCCAGCTCCTCGCGTCAGCTAGGTCTGGCTATTTCCTTCCAACCGTTTCTTTAAGTGACTCAAACACTAGCATTTCCTTAGCAGCAGCATCTCGCAGTTATTCACCTTCCCCGTGCTCTTTCGGTTATGTCTCAAAACCATTGTTATTTTTCTCTACCTACTTCTCATTAGAAAAGACAGCAAATGAAGCATTAACAAATGGTAAATGCATTTCCCTCCCCAGTGGGTAATTATCATAACCTTTTAATGAGAGTTCTATCGTATTTATTGGTTTCGGTAATTTTTTATCTCCTCCTGCTCCTGTGCTTTGACGGGGAAAAGTGATGGACTAAAGCGACATTTTAGACACAACCTTCTCCCTTTTCCCTTAACAGCTGCGTATTTTTCGCATCTTGATGAACCGCCCAAGTCCGTGTTTGGTGCAGATTTTTCAGGGAACATCTGGCATCGGGTACTAATGGCTCTGATGCTTACCCATTCAATGTGGGCACGTGCTTCAAAACGCAGATGTTCGTGCAAATATACCTTGCTGCTTACTCCCTAAAAATGTCAGTTCATCAACAAAACCTGAGTCTTTGATTGGATTCTAGAAGCACTGCAGAAAATAAACAACCACGTGGCTTTCTCCCTTGTACATGATTGCTTTGAGATACTACCAAGCTCCTGTTCCTCCCCCGTTATGCTGCTATCGTTTTTATACAAAAAAAATCTAGGAAACCTACACTGGTTATAAAATTCCGGAAGGATTATGAAAGAATGTATATGGCTCTCCACGATTCGTAATGTTTGGGAAGACGCTTCCATAATTTAAAGTTTTGACATTAATGCATTTGGCAACTCCAGTCTCCTGCCTTTGGGGGAGTCCCACGTCACTGTGCCCAAAAGAAAAATCAGCTGGGAAGTCATTCATGCCAAGGATACCTTCACCTTCCAGAGTCGCAAAAGCAGGAGCCCAATCGTGACGAATGGTGACAGAACCAGCTCAAGCTCCAGCAGGTAGGTCCTCCTGCCTCACCCTGGAGCCACTAAAACATTCATATCCTGTGCCCTGCGATGCCACTTGTAGAAATACATACTAAGGAAAGAAACTGATGGCGACACAGTTACAGACACAGGATATGCATTGCAGCCTTTAGCTACACTGTCAGGGGAATAGAAGCAGCCTCAACATGAACCCGCTATGTGTGCTGCGGCACGCCACACAGCCACTGAAAATGACAGTGAGTCAGGCCCTTTCACACACTGCCGCGAGGGTATAAAAGCGAGACCTCTTTCTTGCAAAGGATTTTGGCAATACAAATCAAGAGCCTTTACAAACATGCTCATTTTCTAATGTGGCAATCCCACTTTTTGGAATCTAGCTGAAGGAAACGATTTTTCTTAATTGGAATAGCTTTAGGAAAACATATGTTCATGGAAACACTACTCCTAAAAGGGAAAGAAATTGGTTAAGAAAAAGGAGTGATGTGAGAAACAAGGACATATGCAAACACAGAACTACACGTGGACATCAAAAGTGATATCCGTATAAGGGAATAACATGAGGAAATGTTATTTATTGTATTATTAAAAAATGTCTTTCAAAGCAGACCATCAACTTATAGATTCAGAATGATCTGGATTATGTGAAATGAATATAGACATAAAATAAACTGCAATAAAATGTCACATAATAAATAAAACATTAATGGTAATTGTGTCCAGGTGATTTTCTTCCTTAAACTTTTCTGTTACTCTAACTTAAGGATTATAACTCGTATATTTTATATGCAGGGGGAAAGCCTCTATTTAAACATAATTTGAATTCTACATAGAAACAATAAAATAAACAGAATAGAAATTGCATGTATACAACTAATGGTACTATACGTAAAAATGTACTTAAATGAACTAAGAACGGAAATAATTATCATGCTAGGGTTGTGGGATTTGGGACTCTTTTCCTCATTTGGGGTTGTTGTGTTGCTTTTACAACTCAAAGGCAATTTTTTAAAGCATGGGAACAAAAGCTTTCTCAAGAAACTGCAGCTAGCGAGTCATGGCAGGATTTTAGAGACCCCCACTTGTGCACATCTTAACCTGAAAGCGCTCAGCTCAATGTTCAGTGAGCAAAGCAAGCTGCAAAACACTGGGCAGATGCTGAAAGCTCACACGTAGATCCTAAAAAAAAAACCCAAAGCAAGATGTTCCGGTCCATTCTGTGCTGCTGTAACAGGGCACCTGAGACTGGGTAATCTACAGTGAACTGAAAATTTACTCACAGTTCTGGAAGCTGGGCAGTCCCAGACCAAGGTACTGGCACCCAGCGAGACGCTTCTCACCACCTCATCACACGTGGGCAGGCTCAAGGGCAACAGGGGGCAACTGGCCCTTTTATAACAGCATTAATTCCCCGCCCCCCGGAGGGTGGAGTCCTCCTGGCCTAATCACCTCTCAAAGGTCACCACCTCTTAATCCCGTTCAACCTAAGTTTTGGAGGGGACAAACATTCAAACCATGGCACAAACCTATACGTTGTTTATAGTTTACGTAAAAATAAAATCTAAAGCAAACATAATAAATGTTCATAGTGCTAATTGTTGCAGTGGGTATTATTTGTATTTTTCAAACAAACCAACAAACTGAAAATTAGATCCCAACTTGGTTCTGAGAAAAAAAAGCCCAAGTGCCTCCATTTTTCCAAAGCTGACTTCAATCAGCTTAGCCTTTCAGATCATTTCTAGCACTCTCTCCAAGCCCTTTCGACTTAAAGTGCAGTCCAGGAACCAGCAGCAGCAGCCTCACCTGGGAGCTTATTAGAAACGTGATATCAGGCCCCACTCCAGCCCTGCTAGATCGGAATTTAAATGCTAACATGATCCCCAGGTGCTTGGTGGGGACATTAAGGTCTGAGAACGCTGCTCTAAGCCGGTTGTCAACCTTGGCTGCACGCTGGAATTACCTGAGCAGTCTGGGTCTCACCTCCGGAGACTCTGACTTAATTGGTCTGGAGGGCAGCCTGGACATAACCACTTTAAAAGCTCCCCAGGTGACTGTAACGCACAGCAAAGTTTAAGCAACATATTTAGCTCAAGAATTCCAGAGAATTCTTGATTAGAAAGTTAGTTACATCTGAGCAACAGCAGGCTGGATTACCTCCAGAGAACGACTTTTTGCAGCTGTGAAGTGGAGGGATCACTTACCTCCACGACACCCATAATCATCGTGGCCGGCTCTCACCCGCGCTCGCGCAGAATGCTGACCGTGCTGAGCACTTTCCCTGCATTCTCTCTCGCACACTCTCTCTAAGGGAGAGACTTTCATCCTGGTTTTCTAGATGAGAAGCATGAGGGGTACCATGACCACCTGAGATCACACAAGTAGAAGCAGCCGAAGCCCTCGCCTGGCACTAAGAGCGAGCACCCCCTTACACTGTGCATCTCGGGTGCCCCCCCCAGTCCCAGCCCTGAGGAGAACTCACATTCAGGCCTGCCCCATTCTGCGACACTGCGCTCCCGCTGAGAGCGGCCAGCTGAACCGCAACATACGGAACCAGCCGAAGGTTACAATCTTTGCTTACGCATCCCTCCCCTCAATCTTCAGCACCTGCAGGTTAGAATCAGTTGTACCTTATGTCTGATTGCCTAAGCTCAACACAGAACGGTAACTGTTTGATGAGAGAATCAACAAATGAACAGTATTAACTAACCGTTCATCCTTCACTGAATTTTGTCATAGCGTCAAACTGCAGGAAAACAGCTCCTCCTAAGCCATCCTGTCTGCTGCCCTGACACGTGTGTCCTGTACTCATCCCCGTCCCCACACCCCTGTCCCACCCCATGCACTCGGCCCTCCGTGGCTGCTCTGGGGTATGTCATTAAAGACCTGCCAGCTGCTGGTGGGCATGCGCCTAAGAATGAGGAACACAACTCACTCGGCCCATCAGACTCGGAAGTGGAAGAGCCAGCGACCTCGGGGGAGCAAACATTATGCCCAGAGAAAGAGAAGCGAGGCACAGGAGAGCCAGGGTGGGCCGGACACACAATAGGAGTTCGATGGGTAATTCAGCGTGCTCTGGGTGCAGTCCCTGAAGAGGGACTCAAAAAGAGTGGGGTGACCAGGAGGCTCCAAACACAAAATTCTGCTGCAATTGCAAACGGTCCTGAAAAAGAGACGCTGGGTGAAAGGGCTGAAGCAGGGATTCTCACTGGAGACAGTGCTGCCCTCTAGAGGTGCAACAAAAATGCACGGGGACAGTTTCGGTCTTCACAGGGATGAGGGGGCTGAGGACACTAGCTGTCCTGAAAGGCCAGGGCAGTCTCTCACGGCCAAGGTCAGCCGACCTCCTGCAGTGCTTACAACTGTCCTGCGGCCATTCCTGTAGGTGAAAAGCTTGTTTATCATCTAAGCCTAGAATGGACTCCTTTAAAATACACTTGCCATGCTAGTTTACTCTAGGGTCCACTCACACTCTGCTCTTTTGTTTTCTGTACTTCTTATAAAGAATGACTTCTGATCTTCTTACCTTCTTTAAATCCAAACTTATGCATCAGAATGAGATGCAAGCACTTAACTTCATTATGTTTTCTAGCAGAGTTGTGCCCAGCCAATATATTCTAAAATCTATTTTTTATTACAGATTACTTTCTTTTTATTTCTCTTTCCTATTAGAGGTAGGGTGTTGCACTGGTATTTTAAAATTACTTGTGTAGGCAGGTTACATAGGCTATGAATCTCATTTCTGGATAGTGAAGGGTGCATTGCCCATGTTTTTATTAAAAAGAGATACTGAGTCTGCTAAGATGGAGCCTAAACATGACACAGTGGCTGAACTAGGTGCTTGCTAATGAGGTCAAATTCTACCAGACATAAACATCTAACCAAGGAAAAACACCAAACACAACATAGTACAGAGACATTCAGACTACCGCTTAGCATGGCTAAAGCCTAGATTTCATTGACGACTCGTAGCACAGCTGGTACAAGAGCTACAAAGCAACAAAGCAAATGTTAATTTTTTCAAAGATACAGCAAAACTGGGCCTTATTTCTGGTCTTTACTAACCCTGAGAGCAAAGTTTTGTTTTGTTTCACATAATGGGTTTAAGATATTCCTCCCAAGCATGTTTCTTTTACCAGACAGAATAATGGGAGCTATAAAAGAATGGTAGATTTTCTCCTTTTTTCAGTCTCATGTGCGATGCTGCCAGCTTGGCCTACGGACTTTATCTCAAGCAGTGTCCACTACTCCACAAGTGCTATCATCGGGATGGTAAATTGGCATGCTTGCCACCACTTCCCTTTCCCATGTCCATGGCAGACATTGCTAATCAATAACAGCACTCTCTCCTGCTGAGCCCAGATGAGATCCCAGGATCCTTCTCAACCAGAATCCCAGACAGCCACTACCAGAGTTGGCAACAGGATGAAACCTATTGCCTTCTCCTGTCAGAGCATGCATTCCCCCTGGGGAGATGGCACCGAAAAGGCCCAGACCCTTGGTTCCAAAGGACATCCTTAACCCAGGACAGGCTCGGAACTCAAGCCAGTATCCCTCGTGTCTGACCTTCTCAACTCTGACCATTTGCCTCTTGTGATACACAGAATCAATGCCTTTGGATGGACACTGAAAAAATTTACTATCCCATTTCACAAAGGGCATAGTCTTCATATTTCTACAATAACTTAAAAATTTAAAAAGGCAGAGATTGAGCCTCAGGACAGAACTGAGATTTAGAGTCTTCACAGAAAGCCATTAAAGTTCTCCCCAGGGGCTGGACAGCATGACCTGCACAGGGCTCCCGCGGTCCTTGGTCCACTGCCCCCTCACAGGCTGTGCAGGACAGTGTCATAGCTGCTCTCATTGTTCAGCAGCCCAGTGGGGACAAATAAACAAAGGGACACATGCTGGGCAGGCAGCGCTGGAGAAACAACTGCCTGGAGGAGCTGAAGGTCAAATGAAGGCCAGTGGCCACAGGCTCCAAGATGCTCACTGCAGGCGGAGCTTGGACAGCGAAGGACCCACGAGATCCCAGCCCGGCCTCTGTGCCCCTAGCCACCCCAGCCAGGGAGCCAGCCAAGGAGAAGAAATGAGGTGACATTCACTGAGCACTTACGAAGGGCCCGGAGCTGCGCTGAGTGCTTTAGGAGCATTAGCTCATGTAATCTTCCCAACAATCCTTGGAGAAAATGTAATAGACATGCTTTTGTCTGCCCAGTGCCTGCCTTGGGGACTGGCAAGCTGTCAATCACAGCCCTCTGCTCACTCCCGGCCACAACAAGCCCTAAAAGAGTATTTCCTAAGATGTTACATACGAACATTAGGACAAAGGGTCTCTTTCCGTGAGATCCTGTGTGAGGCCTGGCACCACCAGAGGTCACTTCTGCTGCTGTGTGCAGAGAGCGTACTGAAGAATGACACCCGCACACAGAGCACACGGAGCCAAGGGAGGAGGAGGAAAAACGTGCTTGGCATCACCAGGGCGGCTGGGTCCAACGGCACTGAAGAAAGTGACCTGTTCTTGGCTTTCCCAGCTATAGCAAGAAAAAATTTCCCTATTGACTAATTTGAGCTAATTTGGTTTGGCTTTCTGCCAACCAAAAACACGTTAGCATTAGTTGGGGAAACTGAGATTTGAGAAATTACTAAGTGGCAGAGCCAGATCAGAGTCACTGTGTTGTGCTGCTTCCCTAGCTCAGCGTTGGACACGGCCCTCCCAAGCCAGCAGTGCGCACAGCACAGCGGCACGGCACCTGCATGATGCCACCTCGCCAGAGGTAGGAAGGAGCCTGCCCCGTGCCACCCCACCCCCCTTCAAATTTTTAAACACAGAACCAGAGGCTCAGAAGGGCTGAGTGCTCCAGCCACACAACCAATAACATCAGTTTATTGATGCACTGGAACTGCCCAGCAGGAGAGGAAAGTCGTGACAAAGGGTACTAGCAAGGCTGGCCCAAAAAGAGAGACAGGAAGGAAGGCCTCGCATGGTGTCTTCGTGACACAATCCAGTGGGTTTCTCCTCGAGAACACTTTCTCCACCGCCCTGGTGAATCTCAGCCAACTAGAAGCCCCTTTCATGGGCCTGGCAGGTTGATTACTGAGAAAGCGAGTCTACTCAGGTACAGAGAAAACATGACAAACTCCAATCCCCTAATATCCAAACAAGGACACCTGGTTAGTCAGGACTCTTATGATCATAAGAGAGAGAAAACCAATCACAAACTGGCTCAAGTAACAAAAGCAACTTATTGGCTCACATATTTGAGAGGTCCAGAGGAAAAACAGCTTCAGGAAAGACTGGATCCAGGAGCTCAAATGATACTATCAGGAACTGCTGATTTCTCTCTCCCTCCATTTCTCCACTGTGTGGTCACCACATGGGGTTGGGGTCTTTTCACAGAGTAGCAAAGACAGCTGCCAACAACTCCTGCCTTACATCGTCCTCTCAACAATGCTGTAACTGGCTCTTATCAGATCAGCTTGGCCACATGCCCTTCTGTGACACAGTCATGGTGGCCAACGGATGGAGCCAGCTGACCGTCCAGGCGTGGACTGTCTGCCCTCCTCTGGAGCCCAGTAGGGGCAGGACAGGGTCAGCCCCATCAACCACATGGCCAGAAGGGGAGGAGAAAGTGTCCACCAAGGAAAACGGGATAGTGTGATGGTTAATTTCGTGCGTCAGCTTGACTGGGCCACAGGATGCCCAGATAGCTTGTTAAACATTATTTCTTGGATTGGGGGAGTAAAGCGGACGGTCCTCACCAACGTGGGTGGGCATCATCACTCCACTCAGGGCCCGAATGGAACAAAAAGACAGCAGAAGTGAGTCCTCGTTGTCCTGACTGCTGGAGCAGGGACAGCAACCTTCTCCTGCTGTGGACTCCTGGTTCTCAGGCCTGCAGACTCCCTGATAACTACAACACAGGCTCTCTGGCTCTCAGGTCTCCAAACTACACACGTGCCTTCCTGGGTCTCCAGCTTGCAGGTGGCAGCATGTGGGACTTCTCAACACCCATCTTCACGTGAGCCACTATCTTACGATAAATCTCTTTCTAGAGACATACATAGAGCCTATTCCTCTGTTTCTCGGGAAAACCGTGACTAGTGCAGGTCGCACCTGCCCCAGGAGAAAGCAGAAGCCTGAAGGGTGCAGCAGGCAGGCTTCAAGATGGCCTCCAGGGGCCCTGCCTCCTGCAGTCCACACCGTTATGTGTTCCCCTCCGCCACTGGACCAGGGTTGATCTGTGTGACTGCAGAGTACAGCAGAAGTGACCGTGTGTCACCTCTAAGATGAGGCCATAAAAATGCAGTGGCTTCCATCGTGGGTGTGCTGTCTCTTGCTCTTGGGCTACTGGCACTGGGAAGCCAGTTACCGTGTGTGAGCAGCCCCATGCAGAGGCCCACATGGCAAGGATCTGAAGCCTCCTGCCAAAGGCCGCATGAGCAAGCTTGGAAGTGGACCCTCCGTCCCCAGGCAAGCCTTCAGATGACGGCAACCCTGACCGACACCATGACTGCAACCTCGTGAGAGACCCTGATGCCCCAGCTAAGCCAGTCCCCGATTCCTAATTCACAGCAATCGTGGAGGGTCATAAACATTTGTTGTTCTAAGTAACCAAGTTTGGGGATAATTTATTACACAGCAAGGGATGACATTGCTACGACACAAGCAGAATCGGAAAATGCCCCCAATAATCCAGCAACCCTTTTACTTGCTTCCCTCGAAGGCACCTCTCCTCATGTACATTTGTGTCTTCTTTCTTCTAACATCTGTCTCATAGCTTGAGTTTTCTTCGTTCAACAGGAAACAAGGCAATCAATTATTCAGAGGAATGTGACTTACACAGCCTTAACTGCAGCTGTTTATAACGCTTCCACATCAGCAACCAGCAGCTGCTTGGGGCCACAAAAGCACTAGGCCAGTTATATGACCTTGTTCTACAAAAGACACTAATTTTGAGCAAAAGGAATGTGTAATCAAATGCTGAATTTACTCAGTGATGTTTCAGTTTTACAACCACACACTCAGAGCCAGCAAAACACACATACACACAAATGCGCCCTTAGTATTAGAATACTTACAGAAAGAAAAAAATTTCACTTTTCTGAGTTGCAAATAGCCTAGCTCCTAATTCTTGCTATAGCACTGCTGTTAAAAATATAACTTTTGATTAGACAAGGATTCTTAGTATAATTATCATAGCAAATAAAAATGATAATGATAGTTTAATATTTACTGAGCATTTATGAAGAACATTTGTTGAGCTGATACTCGGTCTCTCACTTTATCCATACAACAACTCTACAAGCTAGAGAGTTTCCTTATCCTCGTTTTATAACTAAGGAAACTGAAAGAGAGAGGTTAAGTAACTCGTCCAAGGTCACACAACCAGTAAGCAGTGGAGCCACGATCTGACCATTGCAGCGTGATCATGCTAGAACTTGTACCACGAACCACTAGGCAAAACCACATGCACCACAAACACACGTGTACCTGAGAACAGGGTGGCCCCAGTGCGCCCACATGGGCTTCCCTTTCCAGCCTGTGACGCTCCACTGTCCCACCCTCCCTGTGCCCCAGCAGCTATGGCACCCCCAACCCCCAAGCAACCACTGCTCGAGCGGGCCACCGTCTGCCAACACCGACAGCTGCTCCTTCTGCCGCGAGAAGCAAGAAGCAAGTTCTGACCATCAGCAGAGGAGGACTCTGTCTGGAACACGTCAGCGATTGAATCTTTCAAAACTTACACACCCAGCTAATTGGTTTGCTTTCTTCTCTTTTCTCTTTTTGAAATATTCATCTGTTTTATAGAGTTCCTCCTACCTGTCAAGTGCAAACGTTGAGACACCTTGAACTCTTAGCTACCCACTGTTTACCTGGGGAGACTTCAGAGCATAAAATTGCCTGGTTTAGACATTGGTTTTTCCCTACCCCATTTATGGGATAGAACGTACCCAACAAGTACCACGGCTAAAACGCGCTGACTGTAAAATACACTTACAGCAGCTCGCTCGTGCCCAGCGCCTCACGCACCGTCACGTAGTTTCCTCCTCATTTGTCCCTCTCGTGGGGATGAGATCGTCCTCTCCATTTCACAGACGAGGAAACACACACTTGCAGGAGTCGAGCAATTCGCCCAGAAACACACAGTTGGCAAGTAATGAAGCAGAGACTCAAGACCAAGATAACTCCTAATACGGCCATTACAGTGACAGGGAATATAATTCTTTCTCCAATAATTCAGAACCAGAGTCTCTAAAGACTTCAGTCTTTATTGTGAACATGAAATGCAGTTATGCCACAGAACTCTGGCATGGCCAGGTAAAACGGTGGACCAGGTGAGAAAATAACAAATTAGGCACGTATGACTCTATTTATGACAGTCATTTAACTGTCTCCGATGCTCGAGATGTCGTTCTAAAATGTGAAGAAAGGGGAGAAGCTCAAAGAACAGAAATTAAATATGGAATCACAGCGCCAACATCCGATTACACACACAAAACAGTTCCATTAGTGCCATTCACGACACCTGACAGCACAGAGACGGAGATGCCGCTGCTATAAGCTGACTTAACTCCGGACTCCCCTGCGCATCCACGAGACGTATTTCTTTCCTGGTCTTATTTAAAGTAGTTTAAAGAATAACCAATAAACTTCTTATCTTACCTAAAATGAGAAAAAACTGGAAGTAACCCAAATGTTAAATTGACCATACCAAATCCATCGTTCCAATCCAGAATGGCCAATTTAACGTGGTGTGTTAACTCAATCAAATACGAAAATCAGGTGTATAAAAACAGTTAACATGAAGCCTATATGGAAACAATAAAAACTGCTTTAGCGGTAGTACGTAGCGGGAGGGGGAGACTAAACCACGGCAGGCACAGATTATAAGTGCAGCATATAATTTTCCTGTGAGCAAATGCAGTACAGATGCATGCTTTTGCGTGAGTTGGGATTTTTTTTTTTGTTCACTTTACAGTTTTCTTTAATAAAATATACACAAAGCCATAGAAAAGAAAAGAAAATGGCTCTTAAATAAAAATAGGCCCAATCATACTCTTAATCAGAGAAATGGGAATGAAAGACATTCTGCCGGCACCATTTTTCACCCATGATACTGTCAGAGTCCCAAAGGCTGAATCCCACGCCTGCAAGCACAGCCGCACAGCAGCGAGCGCTCTCGCACGCCGCGGTGGGACATGCACGGCTCGCCACCCAGGCGGGGCAAACTGACACTCTGTCCAGCTCGCAGATGCCCTGCACTTTGGCCCAACAATTCTACTTCTGGAAAGATTTCCAACAAATATACCAATACAGGAACAAAATGACAAACACACAGTTTATTCACTGTGACGTTAGCAGTAACAGCAAAAGACTAGAAACGACCTCAAAGCCTGGCTGTTGGCGGACTGGTTAAACGAATTCTGGTACAGTTACACGATGAAATATCAGGAGTTCTGAAAAAGCAGATGGCAGCCCCATGCGCACCAACACGCAACGATCTCCGAGCTGTCAAGTGAGGAGTGTATGGAATGTGCTACCATTTTGCATTAAGGAAGAAAGGGAGGAGAAGACGGATAAGAAAAGGGAAAACAAAGTATGTGCACACGTGTCTCCCCGTGCACACGTGGAATATCTCTGGTATCGGTAACAACGACAGCATCCAGGGAACCAACTGGGTGCTGGGACAAGAGAGGGGACTTACATAGTTAACCTTTTGTATTTTGAACCATGTCAGTATGTATTATTTACTCAAAGAAATAAGCTCAATTAAAATACATACATTTTATTTCCTTTGGTCACTGCTTTTTAAAAAAAAAAAATAAAGCACAGGTGAAAGGTGTGCTCGGGCTTTAACAAGCCTCCACGCGCTTACCTCTCCGACCCTCCCCCGCCCTACCTTGCCAACGCCTGGACCTTCGTGCCGTGCCGCTCCTCCTGCTCGGCCACCTTCTTTTTCAAGGTGTCGACCTCTTGCCGGAGCGCGGCCGAGTGCTCCATCTCACCGTCCAGCAGGTTCCGCAGTGATCTGGGGAGAGGGGGCCCCGTCTGTTCAGATGCCGTCAACCCAGAGTCCACCGAGCCCAGAACACAGTTCCTAAGCTAAGTCGAGTCCTGACTCAAGGCTTGCATGAACCATAATTTAGGTCTATCTCATACTAACTGACTTAGGAGATAACAAAGTCTGGTCAAGGGCCTCAGACTAAGAATTAGAATGAGCCCCAGGGCGGTCATCTGCAGCCGGGCTCCGTGTCCCTGACGGCCTGAGAGCGGGCCAGCCACCTGACAACTTAAATCAGGGGAAAACATCAGGCTGAGCAAATCCCAGGCAAGTCCCTCTAAAGACACCCCACTCAAAGGTGGGGTTACACCGGGGCCATTTTGTCACAGCCACGCTGGATAAGAAAAGAAAAGGTGCCAGGAGAGGCCAAAAGAATAATCCGAGGCATAAAAATAGGATATCCACCCAGATTATCCGACAAATGTCTAGTCTCATTTCCGCCTCCACCCACAAAACAGGCTCTGAGCCTACGTTTCACTGCCATCTCCAGGGTAAACAAGCTTCACGGAGCATCTAGTCTGATACAGTGTAGTAGTGCTTTATATTCCCAAGTCTGTTAACCCTTCAAAACATGTTCATTTGTGCATCTATCATTCTTGACTTTATTAAATAAGGGAGAGGACAGCAGGTCTTCTAGAAACGATCACAAGTTACCACCTAAAAGAGAGCCAAACGTGGTTCTGCTGACCTTTTTTTAAAAAGAGAAAGGGTCTGGCTCTGTTGTCCAGGCTGGAGTGCGGTGGTATGATCATAGCTCACTGCAGCCTCGAACTCTTGGGCTCAATCCTCCTCCTTCAGCCTCCCGAGTAGCTGGGACCACAGGCACCCCCACACCTGGCTAATTTTTTTTTTTTTTGGTAGAGACAGGGTCTCGCTATGTTGCCCAGGCTGGTCTCAAACTCCTGGCCCCAAGCGATCCTCCCACCTTGGCCTCCCACAGTGCTGGGATTGCAAGTGTGAGCCACAGCACACAGCCTCTGCTGATCATGTACCTCACCCTACCTGAACGGCTATTTCTAGAAAACAATTACCAACAGTGGTACATCTACATACTAAATCTAGAGGACACTTGCCAGGTGACATTAGAATACCTGACCCCCACCATCACTCCCATTATTCACCGAAATCTCCAAGACCTGTGTTCCTCGAGAGCTTTGAGAAAATTCCCCTCTTAGCGCCTGGGGCCCCCTGACACAAACATGCTATGATTTTTTTTCTTTCTTTCTCTGGGAAAGAGAAAAAAATTAACAGACAGTGACTATTGTTCTTCACAAGGTAAGACAAAATCTATGGCTTCTTCCAAGATAATAGCCCCAGCTGGAGCAAGGGAAAAGAATTCTGCAATGGCTGCAAGCCTTTTGTTGAAAGCTTATTTTATTCGGAAAATGGTGCAGTCTAGAGATTTCTTTTAAAAGCAATCTCTTTTGTTTTAGAAATCACACTTGTTTGCTTTTGTATGTTTCCATAAAGGATGAGAGAGAAGCTTGTCAAGCGGGGCTCAAATATAAGGTTTAAAAGAGAATCATGATTGGATGTCACCATGGACCCTTAATTTCTGCCCTGAGTAGGAGAATAGAGGTGACGTGAACACACACACCCAGGAGCACACGCCCCGCCCCACTCCCCAGGGAGGCAGCCTAATCGTGCTGGCGGAGGCTTAGTGGACAGCTGTGCACAAGCCTCTACTGACCACCCACAGTCACGGCAAGGCTGTAGCAGCTGAGAAGCCCAACTGCACACAGTCGGGTGGCAGCAATGCCCCCAACGCCAGGTAGTATCTCGCATGGGTTTCTACAGCGAAGAAAAGGTTAATGAAACCCTCTCAAGTGTCTGCAAGCGGGCTTTTGGCCAAGTCAAAAGAATCCAAATATCATCTTGCCCTGAGTATCCCTGGTTTGGGCAACATTTAAGACAAGTATTCGAACACCTGGAACATGGTAGATAGGCTTTCAATTAAAGGTTACTCAAAAGACTGCTGTAAGGGAGGTGGGTGATAGCCAAGGGGTACGGGGTTTCTTTCTGAGGTGATGAAAATGTTCTAAAATTGACTGCAGTAGTGATTTCCCATATCTGTGAAGATATTAAAAACCACTGAATTGTACAATTTTTTTTTTTTTTTTGAGACAGAGTCTCACTCTCTTGCCCGGGCGTCAGCCTAGCTCACAGCAACCTCAAACTCCTGGGCTCAAGCGATCCTCCTGCCTCAGCCTCCCGAGTAGCTGGGACTACAGGCATGCGCCACCATGTCTGACTAATTTTTATATACATTTTTAGTTGTCCAGATCATTTTTTTCTATTTTTTAGTAGAGAAGGGTTCTCGCTCTTGCTCAGGCTGGTCTCGAACTCCTGACCTTGAGCGATCCACCCACCTCAGCCTCTCAGAGTGCTAGGATTACAGGCATGAGCCACCGGGGCTGGCCAGAATTGTACACTTTAAATGAGCAATATGTAAGGTATGTGAATTAAATCTTAATAAAGGCTGTTTTTTAAAAGAGTTAAAGACAGGCCTACCAAATTCTTGGTCTGTTCTAAGGTGGTGCCATTATTGGGAGGTTCTCATTCCTTGCCTACACACAGGAGATAAATATTAAATTCTGCAGCGGCACACCTCAGACAAAAAAAATAAATAGCCAGGCACAATTTTGCCAATAAAGCAAAATTCCCTTGATCTGTTACATTCTCTCTGTCCCAGAGGTAGAATGTCAAAGAAAGAGACTATTGCTCATGCCTGACAGTCACGATACCTGTTCTCTTCTTCCATCTCATCCTTCCTATTCATCATGGCCACGATGGCTTGTCGCAGTTCATCTAAGAGAAGAAAGCAAAGTCGAAGTTAATGGGTAGATCTTGCCTGTTACACCGTCCCCTCATCTCTCTGGATTATATGCTACTAAGGATGACTTGTCCAGTTAAATTCCCTCTTCCCCTTTAAAAATAATCTCTGTGCAGTTTAAGAGATCCGGTGGGCTCAGCCGATCACTCTTTCACCAGCCACAGAACAGAAGGGCAGGGCAGGATGAGGGTAAACGTGAAGGAGCTTCCTTGGTGAATACACTCGGACACCACAGAAAAAACAGGCTTGCAAGTTCAAGTGTTTTTCCAAGTCTCTGCTACAGGACAAAATGATTTATTCCCAGTTACAGCTGTCCATCAACCTAGACAGCAGATCGAGTGACACTTGGCTCCATAGTGGCATAGAAAGAATTATTCAAGTTTAATATGAAATCTGATTCTCCTACAGTGACTTCTATAGTTAGTATACAGGTGAGACTGTAAGGGGAATGGAGGGGTATCTCCAATACACAGTCCACAATTACTTCCAGGAACTACTCTTCTGGAAAGCTTCGACACAAAAAGCATTCATGGATAGAGAACATCTTTAAATTAAATCAGCACCCAAATTTCCTATCTGTATCAAATTTAATTGTGGTCACTGTCCACACTTTGAAGATATTGCCAAATCACTCAGTCAGATCTCAAGACAGAAACTTCTGAATTTCTCCTGCAGAGCCAGTGTTGTTTTATTTCCCTTAATAGACCCCGTGAACTCTATTTCCCTCTTAGGATTGGTCGCTAGGAAGCTCAAAGCCAAAATTACACATCTAGCAAGTGTACGTGGCTATGTGCCAACCACTGTTTGTCCTAATTTTCTCTCTGGCCGTCGTTTCCAACCTGTATTTCCACATTGTGCCAATTTTACTTAATACCTGCCTCGCTTTGTTGTTGTTTTTTATCTGCTTCAATGTGCTGCTTCAAATCCTTTTTTGGAAAGAGATATGGTTGGTTGGCTTCTTCCTTTCAGCTAAAATTTAAATCCTTATACCTGCCAAACTCTATTCAAAGCCCTTACTGGCATAATCTCATTTAACCCTTTATACACACTTAAGAGATGCATGTCACTATTCCCATTCTGTTGGGGTACAAATACATCACAAAAAAGGAAAGGAGGAGTAGACGGTGGAGGGGGAGAAATGGAGAAGCCGGCGGGTGCCTCTGTACCCTCACAGTCAGGATGCCCCGGGAGAAAGCAGCTGCCAAAGACACGAGGCAAGAAACGGGGTCATGAGCCCAAAGATGTCCTCAGACCGCAACATGCCAGGAAGGTGAGAACTACTGTTCTATTGCCATTCACGGTGAACGGTGATCAACTTCACAGAGAGGTTCCTGAATAGGCTGCACGACCACGCAGCTCATAAACATCAGAGCCAGGATGGCAACAGAGTCTCGGACTCAGAGTCGATGCTCCTGACGGCCGTGCTGCGACAATGCACGGCACCGACAGAGGCGATGGGGACCCGAGAGCAGACCAGCGTCACGTGTGTGCTCTGTCCACGTGTCGAAGCCCAGTGAACAATACAGGTCCAGGTGATAAGGCCACGGGACACTGAGAGGCTCGGGTCCTGGTACTGTGTTAAAAGACCAGAGCCATGTGTGATCCCTTCAACTTTTCTCAATGTTTGAAAATTTTCATGGTAGAAAACACGTTTCCAGAAAATATATTAATAAAGATGAGAAAGAGGGGGGAGGAGGCAGGGCTAAGAAGAAAAAAATGTTAAGCCAATGGCAGAGTTAATCAGCCCCAAGAGACAGAAAGGAGGCTGGGTGCCACCCTGCGACCCCTAGGAGAATGGAAACAGGGCACAGAACAGACAAAGCCGAACGCAGTGTGCCGCCTGCCCGGGCCCTGCTCTGCCTGGAGTTACGACGGCCCAGAGCTCACGCATTCACTCATTCATTCATTCAGTAAACATCTGTTGAGCACCTACTGGGTACAAAGACCTTCCCAAGGAGAGAGCCAGGCTCCCAACTCACCTAAGGAAGGAGCGCGCTTAAAGGAGGATTTATGAATGGAGAACAGTGACACACGTTCACATACGGCTACAATGAAACACTCCGTACGACTCTTCCTTCTTCACTCGACCATAACTAGGATCTCAGCTCAGAGCCTTGGACCAGCGTCTCGGCCTCCCTGAGCCCCTCTCTCAGGCACGAGGGGTGAACAGCACCCACCTTCCCCCCTCCCTGGGGTGCTGCGGAGATCAGGAGAGATTAGATGGGATGATGCTATGTCAAGGCCGTGCCTCTTACAGACTGCAGCAGGGAGCATTAACAATTTAGAAGAACTCATCCTAATGCTATTATTAGTGAGAATTTTAACAGAAAACACTGATAAATCTGTAGAAAAAGATGAGAAATTTATTCCTGTGACACCATAGCCCCCCCTCCCCAAAAAAAGACTTAATATATTATTGAAGACAGGCAGGGTAATACCTCTTTGGCTCTTATCGTCAAGAAACCCAGAGCATACATGAGTGGATTAATAAAATGTGGTATATGTATACCATGGAGTACTATTCAGCTTTAAGAAACAATAGTGATATAGCACCTCTTGTATACTCCTGGATAGAGCTGGAACGCATTCTACTAAGTGAGGTATCCCAAGAATGGAAAGACAAGCACCAC
>NW_012148285.1:9216180-9227129 GCF_000956105.1 Propithecus coquereli | reverse complement strand
CCAAAAAAAAAAAAGAAACCCAGAGCAGGTGGCGGCTGTGTACTGCAGACACAGACAAAGGGGAACTGCTCCTTTCCTCCAAGGCCTGTCTGAATTCTGAATTTTCTCACAGGGTCTCTTCCCCCCTGGAGTTCTCGGCTGGCCCAAACCTCATACAAGGGCACAGGCATAGGGCATCCACGTGGCAATGACAGGCTGGAAGAGACGGAATCTCCTCTGAATCAAAGAGATCGCACTCATTGGCAGTTTCCCCGTCAGGTGTCTGCGTCCGTCAGTGGCCACACGGCACACACCTCCGGCTCACGCTCCCGAACGGCACATGCTGGCCTGAGCAAGACGAGAGCGCGACAGAGAACACGTGCACAGTGCGGCACCTCCGCCACCAGTGCGCTCAGTAAGGGGTGCCCCGGACTGGGGGGCAGGAGAGTTGTGCTCGATGGGCCCTCAGTCCCCTGGCTCTGCTGCGCCTCTCCTGGAGGGCACCACGCACCACCGCCAACACGATCCTTGTGCTGAGACGTTTGTGTTCGTCATTCCTCGCAGCCCCTCAACACCGTCCAACCCCTTTCCATGGCCTCGGCTGCACAGTCTGTCTGGCCCAGCGGCCTCTGAAGGGACCCTCCAGAGTAATTCGGACTGTACTATTTTCGCCCTATCCACAAACGTGACAGCCTTTCCCCTAAGATACAATCCAACAGATGTTTATTTCATGGGTTTCCTGGCCAGAACCCACTTTCCTCATGTCCATCCCCTGCTTCCGATCTGATGAAACCCAACTAATCTATTCAGGCCCAGATAAAAAGGCGCCTATTCTGACCAGCACATTGCAAGGTGTGCAATAAGTAGTCACCTGTCTCCCCCACTGGCGCGTGACACCTTAAAGGTGCACAGCACGTCACGCGTCATGGTGTCTCCAGAGCTCCCGTATGTTGAGTGCTTAGTTGGGATTTATTTAACTAATTGTGTGAAACGAGTGGCCCAGAGAACCGCTCCTCTCTAACTACTGTGCTTCTAACACTAATGGCCGAAATAGTGGCTGTCACGTAATGAGCATTTTCTACGTGCCTAGCAATGAATCGAAGCCTGACAAGCCTCATTTCCATTCTCACAAGTGTCTGACGACGGTGTTCGATGACACACAGCAGGAATGGGAAATTGGGACACATTCCCTGTAGGGTCCCACATCGCCTTCAAACCCTCCGTAAGGTCTGAGATTGCAGGCATTGCCCCGGGCAGGCCCCAGAGCTGCAGAGGAATAAGGCACTGAGGTGGGGGGATGCGAGGGGCAAGAAGATCAGAAAGGGGGCCCAGTCGTTTCCATCCCAATGGCGGGACTGGCATCCACGGCATCTGGCTATCCCCAGGCTCTGAGGCCAGGCAGACCAGAGTTCGAGCCCCGGCTCAGCCACTTATCGGATGGGAACCTCAAGCAGACTACAAAATGGGATAATGTTCCCTGCAGGATGGGTGAGAGATTAAACTAAAGCTCTCAGCCCGGCACACGTACGCAGTGAATGCAGGGATGCAGTTCAAGGTCCTGGATTTCACAGCGCGGTCTCTGGAATCAGGTCCCAGGTTCAAATCCTGGCTCTGCAAGTAGGTAGCCTTGGTTGGGCAAGTTACTGACCCTCTCTGAGCACCAACTCCCGTATCTATAAAATGGGATCTTAACAGTCACCGTCTCATAGAAGTGCCGTAAGGATTCGACAAGGCAATACGTCAGTGAGGTGCTTAGAACGGTGCCCAGCACAGCAGCATCTAACGAGTATTACTGATCACCACAATCACAGTCTTTTCAGAACTGCAACAGCGGGGCCAGAAAGATGGAGCCAAGGTGGCCGTGACAGCTCACGAGTACAAGTGAGTTATCTGGGCACATTTTCAGGAGTTAGAGGACTTACTGAGTTCCTGTGTACCTCACTCTTGGGAAATAAAAAGGAACTTTTTAAAGCGGTCTATGCCCTAGAGCAGTGGACTAGGTAACAGAATTTTCTGAAGCATCAAACAAGATCACCATGGGCTACATGGGAAATCAGAACCGGCCAGTGATGTGTCATTTGCAAGACACTGAGCAAGTGTCTCGGTTCTGGGCTTTTTAGGCAAGGGATAAGGGGGTCCCACACACTGCCGCTCAGACTTAGCAGCTGAAATTTCATACCCCATGGAAAAAGTCTTGGTGGAGGAACTGTTTCCCAGGAGATCCCAGAGACATATGAACACTCGTCTGGCAAGAACAGCCTCGGGTAGCACTAAGAGATCTCGGCCACGAGCCTGCCTTGCAGGGCCCCAGATCACACTACCCAGAAGCCACCTGCGAGAAACTGGGACCACCAACGCTGACCCGACCCGCACCGTCACCCTTAAATAACGCCCCCTTCCCTGTCCCACATGCTGCGCATTCCCAGCTTCTTGGACGAAGCCCTTGTGTTTGTGTCAACATCGAAATGACTGGCGACACGAGGGCAGGCACAGCAGTAACCTGGTAGTGGGAATCTTTTTAATAACCCATCATGGAAAGAAGGGCTGTCACCTTCCCCACACAGCTGCGGCATAACATTCAAATTAAGAGTGGAAAGGAAGTGGACTGAGAGAGCTGGTATCCCCCCAAAAATGCTCTTTCGACAGGCTTCAACTTTAATGTGCGTTCACTTTCGTTGCCACACCAGCTGTCTTGTGACTCCTTCTGTGCAGGAGAGCCAGTGGGTAATGTCGGGGTGATTTCCATATATCACATAAATATTATACTCCGCCAAGCACGAGTGACACACACGAGCAGAGGCGCTCCGAACATGTAATTTTCTCTCCTCTCCCTGGCACCGCGCAGCCCATTATTTGTTCCATCTCTATCATTGTGATCTCCTTCCTCTTTATTACCTGCCACAGCACGCATTTCAAGTGAAAACAGAGCAGCGTTTCTGCACTGCGTCCTCCGCAGAGCCCGGCCAAGCCGGGGTTTCCCTCTCCCGACGCCGAGAGGCAAATGACCATCCATCTCAGAATCGGGTCCTTGCTCGGCTTCAGAGGACTAAAGCGCAAATCCTGTCAAGTGCACAGGAGAATGTCAACATCGGCCATCAGAAATCAATCTGGGACAAAAAGCAGCGTTTCGCATCGCTGTGGAAAGGATGGATTTGTCATAAATGTTGCCGGGCAAGGAACCATTTTGGAAGCAAGAAGTAAGACTTAAATCTCTGCTTCTGCAATGTATTGAAATAAATTCCAGATACAATAATATTTAAATGTGTGAAATGAAGCAACAAAAACAATATATGAACAAACATTTATGCCACCTTTCTTAACATGAAACCAAAGACCAAGTTCACTAAGGAACTTAGAGTTTTGCTGTAGTATCTGCACAGCCAAGGCCGATCTAACAACAACAACAAAAAAAAACACAGTCCATTGTTTGTGGAACTTTAAGCTCCTCGGGGCAGCAAACCAGCAGATAGAAAGAACACCGGTTCCCAGACAGATCTACACTGGAGCCCAGATGCCCCACCGCTGGGCTCTGGGCCCCTGGCAAGTGACAGTCTTTGCCTCTCGCCTCCCCCTGGACAGGGAGCTGGAGAAATGCTGCCGACCTCGCAGGACAGGGCGGAGGCCACTACGGACTTTACCAGACCACGTCCGCATGTTCTCTAAGTCTGCTTTCCCACCACAAAGGCAGAGATGACACGTGACAGAGAGCGTGGGGCCCGCACAGCCGGGAACATTTACCGTCTGGCCCTTTACAGCCAACCCCGTCCTAGGAGAACACCCGCGAGCTCTTCCCTCCGCTGCCCCCTCTCGGCCTTCCCCAGCGCGGGAGCTCTCGGACGCTATGCCAATCGGGTGGGCCCGCTGGCCATGACCAAGCCAGAGACGAGCTTTAATAGACACGAAGCCGCAGTACAGCTGCTGCCTCGGACACGTGCACTCCCTCCTCCCTTAGCGAGGCCTCCTCCCCTTCTCCTTGGGTCCCTCCGGCTGACCCTCCTCATCTTCCCGCCCTGGATCTTCTCCCACAACCCTCTCTGGTCCCCCCGGGGTGGCCGCATCTATCCCGTGGACCCCGGAGCCCCAGCCCCGGCCCTCTCCTGAGCTCCAGACCACGTGTACAAAGGCCTCTGCCTGCCTCCTCCGCTCCTCCCTGGTTAGTCTCCAACACATCAGACCTGCTCTCCTCTTGTGCCTGTGTCTTGGCACCGGCCGTTTCCAGGGCCTGGAAGGCCTGGCCGCTCTCCTTCAAGCCTCAGCTCGGGGATTACCTGTTCCGAGGCACCTCTGCTCGCTGGCTCTAGCTGTCCTGCAAGTCAGCAGGCCTGCCCTGTCTTGTCTCACCCCTGCTCAGAGACTCTGCTCCCACAGGCCTCTGTCCCCACCCACCCCAACCCACAGCGGGTGAGACCGAGGGTCACTAGCTGACTCAAACTGAGCCAATCATATACCGTCTTCCAGAAGTTTTGGATGTGCCACAGCCTCTGACTAGAGAGACGAAGGAAGGTGGCGGCAGACAGATCTCGCCCAAGAGCAAATGGTTCTAAGTCACTCTAGCGGGTTCGTTTGCTGAAAGTCAATTTGCCAAAAGACCAATTTAATGAACCCAGCCTTAACCGAGACCTTCAACTGAGCCAAGGACAGTTTGCTGGGGGCTCTTTTGTAGCCAGGTGCAGAGGCCTGAGCAGGGTCAAATGCGGATGCAGGCACAAGGCAGAGGTCCACCAAACAGAGGAGCCCGTAAAATCTCTCAGGGCAAGCGCGCCCGCTGCAGAGAAAACACCGAGCTGGCAGAGCTGCGGGTGTCTGAAATGTCCACGTGTACCACGGAGCCTTGGGGCAAAGCCACACGGAACCAAAACTTTGAAAAGCGTCTGTACCGATTCCAGGAACCCACTCACTGCTGACTTGGTCTCGTGCTGTACAAATGCAGCCAAGACGGCCACTGAAGGCGGCAGGAGCCAGCGAGAGCAAGCCAGCTGCAGTGACCATGTGGCCACAAGAAATAAAGCAGTCACACCAGATGGCCACCCCACTCCTGCGGGACTCCCACCCAGCTCCAGGCCCTGCCAGCCCTTGCAGAACTCTCTGCCCCGTGTTCTAAACTTCGGGGGGCGGTCCATGTCCTCACAGCCCAACAACCCAAGCAGAGTTGATTGGACGCTTCTGTCCCTAAGCCCCCAGCACACCTCGTACATATCTCTATGAAAGCACGTTGTCCACTGGGCCAGAGCTGTCCACCTGCAGGTCTGGCCACAAAAGCCACCCCCCCAAGCATGTGAGTCCCTTGAGTACAGGGGCCAGTTCCCAGCACTGTACACACGTGAGGCCTGTTGAAGGAACCAAAGGTTGGGTGCATAGTGAGTGGATTAATAAAAGCGTGAATGACTGGCACCCGCTGCTAAAACCTGCCCCTCGGCTCCAGGAACTGAGCACAGGCTGGGCTGAGCAGAGATGTCAACTGTATTTAATAATAAGTACAAGGCCTCACCAGAGAACACTAACCACCAGGTTCACAGCTGTAATTTCCTGCCCCAGTGACAGGGATTCAGGCTCAAACTGAGCTTTTTCCATTACGTGTCTCGGGAATGTGGTACGCATGGGTAGGACAAATTCTTACATATCATTACCCTGACCTAAAACAGGACCAGCCTGCCAAACCGTTCCCCTTTCTCAGCACTGGCCACATGACTCCTCAGTTTCAAAAAGATCTGTAGAGCAGGGACCAGCCCCCAGTCCCCAGGGACCCAACATAAACACAGACACGCGGCCGGATGACGCGCTGGCCCATTCACACGCATGATTGGGGGCCTCAGAGGCCGCTATAAAAAGCACTGGAACAGTGGCGCCGAGGCAGGGGTGAGAGCGCCTCATCTCCAGCCATTAAAGGCCTCCCAGGGGGGAAATTATCCTCAGACTAACTGATCTTCAACTCCCTTTCCAAAATTAAGAAGGGGAGAGATGGGTGACTACGAGGACCGGACACGGTGCATCTGGACACGTGGACGCATGTGTGCACACTCTCATATATAAATACATACATAGATCTGGGTAATAGCTCCCGGCTTTATATAGCGTCTCTTCCCAAAGACCTCAAAGAGCCTTTACAAACTCTCCCCTGGGGCCCATGCTCAGTTATATTTAAAGTGAGAGCTCACGAGGGCACACGCACAGAAATAAAAAATGTTCTTCTATGGGTATATACTTAACCTACATCGGCGTTTTTCAAACCTCACATCCTGCTTTTTATATCTTTGTCTGCCTACCCACTCCCTTTCCTTTTATCTCCAAAAGAAAGGATAAACTATATCGAGCTCCAAAATGTAACTTTTTAATCAATCTCAGGCCCGCATTAGCTTTTTATTCTGTTTCTCTTTCCGGCCTCCCCTTTGTCCCTGCCCACCCAGGGTTTCTACTTTCCAATCTGTTATGATGAAAAACAAAAGAAATGCCCAAGACCCCTTCCCAGTGCTCAGAGCACCATTTTACCATGTGCTGACTGCTTTCTGCAAGCCCAGCAATGCGAAAGGCACTGGACATACACAATCTCATTTCATTCTCACAAGGCCCCTGAGAAGCAAATATTATCTCACCTGCTATATGAATGAGGAAACAGAGGCCCAGAGAAGGGAGGTGACTTGCCCTAGGCCACACAGCCAGGAAGTGGCAGGGCAAAGACCCACATCTGGCCAGGCTCCCTCGAAAGCCTGTCTCCCAAGCAGGCAGCGCGGGACCCAGCCCGTCTCCTGGGATGGGGCACACGCCTCGGCACTCACACCCGCACCCAGTGTGTGGCCTCCAGCAACTCTGCCAACCTTCTCTGGCCTCTTGGGGAGGTCAGAATCTGATTAAATTCTGGCCTTCCCCAACTTTAAATTTATTGTTTCTATATAACAATAATCTAGAAAAGGAAAAGAAAGGTTCAAGGAACCCATGGGAACAGAACGAAAAATACAAAGAAATCATAAGGCACAGGAGAAAAACACCGTGCAACAACTTGATAAACTTCTGGATCTCTATTAACTTTTTCATACTGGTAATTTTTTGGTTCTCTCTCTCGTTCGTGTGCGTGCAAACACACACACACGTACACACGCACAGTGTCTGCTAGCCTTACGGCAGATGTCAGGCAGGACCTCACAGGGAGTGCAGTCCTCACAGGGCCATGGGCACAGGGGAAGGAGTTGAGGACATGCCCAGCTGAGGCGGCAGCCCCTGCCTCTGGTCCACTCTCCACGTGGGGACGTGGCCCAGGCTGCCACCAGTTCTGATTTGTCCGGAGAAGCAGGAACCCACATTTCTACACAGGTTCAACTGTTAAATGCTATTCACTGAGGTTACTGCCACCCAGGCCCAACAGGTCATGCTGTAGGCCACCACTCTGAAGGCTCCTGCCTTGAAATTTGCGTTTCCAGCACTGCTCAGCTCGGAAAGGCCCAGGTGATGAGCACACATTTGCACAGCCACATTCAAAAGGCAGCATTCCACCCATGTCAAAGAACATCGGAGTGTAGATTTGGAAGGGGCCTGAGACAGGCTCTGCTAGAGGCAGAGAATGGACAGTGACTGTCCCCCAGGAGGCTCCAAGTGACTAAATCAAGGACCAAAGAGGGTCCAAGCATCCCTGCCCTGCCCCACCCTGAAAGGGCTGGGAAGCACAGCACGTAGGTGCACGTGAACTTGTTAGAAGTAGTAACTCAGGCTGGGGTGGCAGCATGTCTCTTTAAATTTTATACATCTCCACATATATTTTCTTACTTCATATCAAGGACTCAACAGGTAGTCTCTATATTATCTACATTTTTTTTAAAAGGCATGAGCCCTTTAGCTTTAGAGAAGTATCCACAAGAAGAACTAAAAGCAGAAAGCTTTAAAGGTTGCTTCAAGCCACAGAAGAAACTGAACAGAGTGAAGGGCTTAATTGACCAGTAAGAAGAGAGAGGGGGGTGGTAGAATTGGATTTTTTACAAATAATGTATTGAGGTGAAATTCAGTAACATTTGAAAGTGAACAGTTCAGTGGTGTTTAGTAAATTTACAAAGTTGTACAACCACTCCTTCTATCTAGTTCCAGAACATTTCCCCCACTCCAAAGTAGAACCCCTTACCCATTAAGCAATCTCTTCCCATTTTGTCCTCTGCCCTGGCAACTACTAATCTGCATTGTCCCTACAGATTTACCTATTCCAGATACTTCCTATAAATGGAATCATATAATATGTGGTCTTTTTGTCCAGCTTCTCTAAGCATGATGTTTTCAGGGTTGACCCAGGTTGAAGCACGTATCAGTGCCTCATTCCTTGTAATAGCTGCACGATGTACCTCTGTACGGATACACCACGATTTCTTTACCCACTCATCGGCTGACGGACATTTAGGCTACTGCCCACAGTTAGGAGATACAGTTTTTAAAATCACTACATCTCACTTACGGAAGAGTTCAGAAATTTGCACAGCAGACATCTACGTCTCCACCCCTAAGACGGTCAGTTCTGATTATTTCACCATGATGACTCCAAACACCTTTCAACAATAAACCATTACTAATATGGTTGTTATGGCGGGGAGGGGCGGGGAGGAAGACAGCTGCTCGCCTGAGCGGATTGCTACTGCAGGGTGGGGTAGGGCCCACTTATCAGTTATACACCAAGTTTGCCCCTTCTCATTCACGCTGTGCAGAGAGCGGCTAGTGACATGCACGGTGTCTTACAAAGAAAGGCCTCAGTGAAACACATATAGCAGAGACCAGTGAAAGGCCTGGGTTAAGGTGACAAGTGGAGTACAGGTGTTAATTAGATGGTGTCAGATAAGCATGAAGCTATGGAGGGCAGAGCCTACCTGCTCTTCGTTGCAAAACAGCTAAATCAGGAGGCCCCATAAAGAGATGGCACATTCGACAAAGGTATTTATGGGGGCTCTTTTGAATAACAGGCTGTCTTACTGCTTTACGGTGGGATTCCACTTAGTACCCGTATGACCCTACACAAAACAACCAAGTTGAGTACACCTGGGCGGACAGGCCCGGGCTGCACAATAGTCAGCAAAACACATCTGAACTTCTTTGGACAGAGCGTGTCTTATCCCACTGGGTCCCACCGCTGCCTGAGGTCCTAGGGGCCTGGCTCCTAAAGCCACATGGATCTATAACCCCCAGGTAGACTGAAGAACACACATTCTCCCCGGGTATTTGTGGGGGGGAATCCAATCCCTACAACAGGATGGGACTCCCGACCGCGAGGAAGACAACGCTGGCGGCAGCGTAAGCGGCAAGCTTGCCGAAAGGGGAAGCAGATGGGGAGAGAAGGGGACAGGCCTCAGCTGCTGGTAGCCCCGATGCACCCGGCTATTTTTCGCCCACTGCCAACCTGGAAGGCCAGGTCTGGACTTGGCTGTATCAAAGGAACCAGTGAGCTCCTTATTTCATGGAACTGGTGGTGCCATCCCCCATCTTACATGTAGAAAAACCAAGAGAAGTTAAGTGACTTTCCTAACAACTGCTAGCAGAGTACATGCCATGTGCCAGACACTGGGTAAATTATCTCACTAAACTCTCCAAACCACCCCACAAAGCAAGCGCTAGAATCAAACCCATTCTTTAAAAACAAAAAAAACACCATTTTATTTGCTCACAATTCTGTGGGCTGGCAGGGGCTAAGCTGGTCTTGCGTGCAGCCAGGCAGCGGCTAGAGGCAGAACATCCCAGCCGGCTACCTTCACATATCTACTCTTCAGCAGCAGTAGCTAGAAGTCTGGGACCTCTTTTTCTCTCCATTTGGGTTTTTCCACATGACTAGCTTGCACTTGTTCACACAGTGTCTTGATGCCAAGAGCAAGAATTCACTCTGCAGACTGTACAAGAAGCATCGCGCCAGCATCTGCCTCTGCAAGGGCTTCAGGGGGCTTCCAATCAACGTGGAAGGTGCGGAGGTCGGGGGAGCAGGGGTGTCACATGGAGGAAGACACTAAGTGCTCCAATGCATTTTACAAATAAGGAAACTGAGACAGGTGAAGTGATTTGCCCGGGGTTACAAAGGAATTGCAACACAGAACTGGGATCAGAACACAGGCCATTTGACACTGGAACCCACAACCACAATGACCACGGGACACTTAGTATCTCCCAACTCCCCAGTGGGATCTCGGAAAGACGAGGCCAGGGCTCCATGTTGGCTCTGTACAAATCAACATCTCAACACTGTCCCTGAAGCCTCAGCAGGTTCGGGGCAAAGCCACCTTGAACACAGGCCGCGAGCGCAGGCTTCTCTGCACCACCCTTCTCCTAACAGAGGCTTCCGGGGAGACCTGAAGCCCATCCAGCTCTGGGACCCAGGGCGGCCTATGCACAACTGCGCCCCTGGATGCTGGAGCTAGGGAGCAATAACATTCCCTTATTTTACTTAGGCTGGTTGAACTGGTTTCTGTCACTTACAACCCATGAGTCACATCTCATATGCTATAACTCCGAACCGTCATTGAGTTGACACTGGTGTCAATGTGCCCAGCAAGGTGGGAGACACACAGGTTGAGAAGAGTGACATTATAAGCAAAGATGTGTGATGTCATGACAAATAAGAAAACAGACATGGATTCTGGGCTCAGCTGCTAAATGACAAGGTGCTTTAGGCGTTTCACACCCACTTTGGGTCTCAGATGTCCAATCTATAAAATGTGAAGCCAGTCGCGGTGGCTCACGCCTGTAATCCTAGCACTCTGGGAGGCCGAAGTGGGAGGATCACTCGAGGTCAGGAGTTCGAGTCCAGTCTGAGCAAGAGTGAGACCCCCGTCTCTACTAACAAACAGAAAGAAATTATCTGGACAACTAAAAATATATAGAAAAAATTAGCCGGGCATGGTAGCACATGCCTGTAGTCCCAGCTACATGGGAGGCAGAGGCAGGAGGATCGCTTAAGCCCAGGAGTTTGAAGTTGCTGTGAGCTAGGCTGACATCACAGAACTCTAGCCCAGGCAACAGAG
>NW_012148285.1:9215592-9216130 GCF_000956105.1 Propithecus coquereli | reverse complement strand
GAGGTTGCTGTGAGCTAGGCTGATGCCACAGCACTCTAGCCCAGGCAACAGAGTGAGACTCTGTTTCAAAAAAAATAAATAAATAAAATAAAATGTGGAAGTTACACATGCTGATCTTCCGGAACCCTTCTGGCTCTGGGACGCTGTGATTCATCAGGAGTAGCAGATGAGCCTTTCCAGTTTCCGGCTCCCGCAAGCAAAGTGGCGCATTCGCTGCCCCTGTCATGTGCTCCCGTCCGCTGGCTGGACAACCAGCCAAATGCAACCAGCAGAGATCGGACCCTGACCTGCCTAAAGCCCTGAGTCTGCTGTGGCCTCCTGGGCTGCGACGCCAACATCTGTTGTGATTGGCCTCATGTACAGCGGAGTGGCGGGGTTAACTGATGGCAAGGAAGATTAATTGCATGTGAAACACTCATAAATAATTAGAACATAAAGCGGCGCAGCTTCCTCCCACCCTCGGGCTGTGGTGTCATATGTATGGGCAATTCTCAAACAGATTCTCACACATCATCTGCAATTAATCAGAAGCACACAG
>NW_012148285.1:9203159-9215542 GCF_000956105.1 Propithecus coquereli | reverse complement strand
CCAGGGCTCCATGTTGGCTCTGTACAAATCAACATCTCAACACTGTCCCTGAAGCCTCAGCAGGTTCGGGGCAAAGCCACCTTGAACACAGGCCGTGAGCGAAGGCTTCTCTGCACCACCCTTCTCCTAACAGAGGCTTCGGGGGAGACCTAAAGCCCATCCAGCTCTGGGACCCAGGGCGGCCTACGCACAACTGCGCCCCTGGATGCTGGAGCTGGGGAGCAATAACATTCCCTTATTTTACTTAGGCTGGTTGAACTGGTTTCTGTCACTTACAACCCATGAGTCACATCTCATATGCTATAACTACGAACCGTCACTGAGTTGACACTGGTGTCAATGTGGCCAGCAAGGTGGGAGACACACAGGTTGAGAAGAGTGACATTATAAGCAAAGATGTGTGATGTCATGACAAATAAGAAAACAGACAAGGATTCTGGGCTCAGCTGCTAAATGACAAGGTGCTTTAGGCGTTTCACACCCACTTTGGGTCTCAGATGTCCAATCTATAAAATGTGAGGCCAGGTGCGGTGGCTCACACCTGTAATCCTAGCACTCTGGGAGGCCGAAGTGGGAGGATCACTCAAGGTCAGGAGTTTGAGACCAGCCTGAGCAAGAGTGAGACCGCCGTCTCTACTAAAAATAGAAAGAAATTATCTGGACAAGTAAAAATATATAGAAAAAATTAGCCGGGCATGGTGGCACATGCCTGTAGTCCCAGCTACATGGGAGGCTGAGGCAGGAGGATTGCTTAAGCCCAGGAGTTTGAGGTTGCTGTGAGCTAGGCTGATGCCACAGCACTCTAGCCCAGGCAACAGAGTGAGACTCTGTCTCAAGAATGAAATAAAATAAAATGTGGAAGTTACACATGCTGATCTTCCGGAACCCTTCTAGCTCTGGGACGCTGTAATTCATCAGGAGTAGCAGATGAGCCTTTCCAGTTTCCGGCTCCCGCAAGCAAAGTGGCGCATTCGCTGCCCCTGTCATGTGCTCTCGTCCACTGGCTGGACAACCAGCCAAATGCAACCAGCGGAGATCGGACCCTGACCTGCCTAAAGCCCTGAGTCTGCTGTGGCCTCCCGGGCTGCGACGCCAACATCTGTTGTGATTGGCCTCGTGCACAGCGGAGTGGCGGGGTTAACTGATGGCAAGGAAGATTAATTGCATGTGAAACACTCATAAATAATTAGAACATAAAGCGGCACAGCTTCCTCCCACCCTCGGGCTGTGGTGTCATATGTATGGGCAATTCTCAAACAGATTCTCACACATCATCTGCAATTAATCAGAAGCACACAGCTACTGAGCAGGCACAGGCAGCTCTCACACCAGACTGATGCTCACCAACTCTGCACTGCCCTGCTGTATTCCTGCTATACAGTACCTTACCTCCTGCATAGCCATGGCTGTGTGGCTTGCCTGCTCTGAATCTCAGTTTCCCCACCTCTGAAAAGTGCATGATGGGCCAGGTGCAGTGGCTCGTGCCTGTAATCCCAGCACTTTAGGAGGCCAAGGTGGGAGGATTACTTGAGGCCAAGAGTTCAAGACCAGCCTGGGCAACACAGCAAGAGCCCATCTCCACAAAAAATAATTTTAAAAATTAGCTGGGCATGGCAGCACCTGCCTGTAGTCCCAGCTATTCAGGAGGCTGAGGCAGGAGAATCACTTGAGCCCAGGAGTTTGAGGTTGCTGTCAGCTATGATGACACTACAGCACTCTTGCCTGGGCAACAGAGCAAGACCCTGTCTCAAAAAAAAAAAAATGTGGAAAGAACATTATGGCACCTATGCTATTTTTGCAACTCCTCGTGAGGCTTAAATTCTTTCAAAACAAAGGGCTTTTTTTAATATATTAAAGAAAAGAACACATCTGCAAAAAAAAAAGTGCCATGCTCAGGCTGGCCAGTGCTGTCTCCCACCAGAGCAGGTGCTGTGCCCATGTTCTTCTCCTCCTGCAGTGAGAGAAGCTCCTTGGCTGGCCACGTGACCTCTTGGAATAAAAACATCTCTCACTTTCTCTTACAGCTTTGCAGCTGCAGCCATATAACTGATCCCAGCCAAGGTGAGTAGAAAGTGATGCTGGAAATTAGGGGTGCACCCTTAAAAGAAGGGGCTGTGTCTCCCCCTGGCAGAAATGTGGACAAGGGTCACCATCTGAGAAATGACAGAGAAAGGGGACTGGCTTCCAAACTGTTAGGTGGGAAGAAATTAAATTCTGTTTCGTTTAAACCAGTGTTGCTTGGGGGTCTTTGTTACAGCAGCCAGGGCAAGAGCCACCCCCTAACGCACCACCAGATGCAGCTCTTGGTAAAGCGACCGACGCATCAGCAAAGCACCTTTTCAGTCCCATCCTTCAGCCCACACGGGCCAGGGATGAGCAAATGAAATTCACAGGAGCCGAGCTTCTCGGATCCCCAGTGAAAGCATCTCCTATCATAAGCTGTGACAATCTTGCTTCATAATCTCTCCCTCCTCCCTCTCGTTATTTAGATGGAGATGTTCTCTCTGTCCCTCTAGAGGAGGCACGGCTGAGGCTTAGTGAAGATAGATGAGGGAGGGACTCCGCCAGGAAGCAATCGCTCTTCATCTCCTCCCACGCTGAGCCAGGCAGGACGCCCACCGCTGAGCTCTGTATTAAACACGGTTGGGGTCGCTCGCTCCCAACGTCTCGGCTCCATCACCTGAGCCTCGTATCGACACGAAGAGGACTTGGCAGAACACTTCTTTCCAGGGGATCTCTCCACTTCAAGGAATGTGGCTCATCCGTGTGACAGGACCCCACGGATGAGCCCGAGGCTTCTGGGAGGACAGAGGAGAAGGGCTGGGAGTCCCCAAAACATGGACAGCACTGTCTCCATGTTCTGAGTCCCCAGTCGCTAACGCAGCACCTGAAAACAGCCACCTTCTGTGGTGAGTCACAGGTGCTACTTAGAAGAGAAAAAAAATCTAATTTAAACTAAAGGATCACACTTCAATAAAGATTTGTGGGTGGACTTTTTGGGGTTTTTTGGAGTCCAAAATGCACTTTTGAAATTGGATTCTCAGTACAGTCTGGCTGCATATTTGGGTTAACTGCGGTCCTCGCTGTGAAGAAAACTGCTCGTTGTGTTGTCTCTCACTCTGAAGACTGAGACTGACTTCCCTGGAATTCCAAAGCAAGCCTCAGTCTCCTTCCCGTGTGGCTGCGCAGGAACCCAGCAAGCAGCAGGACTAATAAAACGCAAGTAGATCCGGGTTCAGAGCCAACTCGTTGGATCACGCCGACATTACCAGCAGACATTCGGATGCAGCAATAGCAGGCAAGCCTTTGGCATTCTTTCCAGTTCATTTTCCTCAGCACAGTTTGTCTTTTGGCTCTATCTCTGGAAGGCAAAGAATGCTCTGCATACAATCCACGGCAGTAAAGACAAGAGTCTCCAGCTATTTTTTTAAGCCCCTTACAACATGGGAGACCAACTATTTATAAGAAAGCTTTGCGTGGAAAAACGTAACATGTTTCCAGCATTCACAGTGATGGGTGCATCAGCTATTTCGTGTGCTATAAAGAATATTCCAGCTACATTGCATGAAAATGATGGCCCCGGCCCTCAGTAAATCCTAGAGCAATCGTGGATAAAGCCACACCTCCAGGCAACTCAGAGGTCAAGGAAAAAGCATCAGTCTCAGAGAACTGTAGCCGGGGTGATCTCTGTGCCTGATTTTCCTTGAGAAGATTCTCTTGGCAGTTAAGTGCTCGCACAAATCAAACTGTACCTTAATTGTCAAACAAAGCACAGATGGCGTGGGACCAAGTAGTGGCCACAGTTTCAAGGAAACGAATTCTGACTTTTTTGCTGCCTCATCTGGAATCAGAACCTTAGATGCAGGCTTCCAATTCCAGGAAACTAGAGTGAGTATAGGTCATTTTCTCAAGTATAGATCTTCCTTTTAGCAGCAACTTCCAGAAAGGTTCCAATTACACACTTAAGGCTCCAGGAACCAATGAACAAACTGATGATTACGAAAACATCATGGAAAGATGATAAACAGAAACGAGGAAACACGAAGACAACACTTTCCTTTTTCATTATTACCAAGGGACCGCTGCGACTAAAACGAAAGCTGCCAATGTACACAATGATTAAAAGTAACTCAGGGGCAACCACTTTTCACTGGAGGGAGGAACAGAATGAGAGAAGCTGAAGCTTCTGCAAGACAAAAAAAAAAAAAGAGGCCCAAAGGGACGTTAGGTCACCTGGGTAAAGAAAAAAAACAACACAGAGCCCTGAGAAAAGAGAACGAAATAGGCTGCTTCCTTCAGCCCAGCAGGATGCTCAAAATGCGGAAGCGTAATCTCTACCCATTCCAGCAGGAAACTAATTGGTAATGTCTGAAATGCGCCGATTCGAGGAGCGGTGGGAGAAGAGGGGCGCTCAGCCGCAGAAGTAACAGCTGAAAGATTGAGAGGTGCGCTCTCACCCTGGAGGAGCAGGCCTGGCGTTGAGAAGAGGTGAGCCAAGGACACGCAATTTTAACCATGGGCATGTGCTGCACTGGTGACTTAAATTTGGAAAAAAACCCACGGGTCATCTCCCGATCAGAAAGTCCCAGACCCTCCTCCAAGTGGCCAGCATCTGCTGCCTGGATCACGACAGTCACCTAGCAGCTGCTCTGCCTGCGGTCTCCCTTGCCCTCAGCCCACCCAGGGCCAGCTGACCCATCTAGGACACAGCTCTGACTGCCCTGCTCATCCTCCTCTGCTCTAAAGCCCCCAGTGGCTTCCCGTCTCTCTCCGGGTAAAGGCTGAAGCCACGCCACCCACCCCACCCCAACCTTTCTGCCCTGTCTCCTACTGCCCCAGCCACTCCCTGCACCCTCCTGCCTCAGGGCCTTTGCACTGGCTGTTCCCTCGGCTGAGCGCACTCTTCCATCGACATCCCCATGGATCTCCTCCTCACCTCACTCACGCCCTCCTCAAAAGTCAACCTGTCAGGCCGGGCGTGGTGGCTCACGCCTGTACTCCTAGCACTCTGGGAGGCCGAGGCGAGCGGATTGTTTGAGCTCAGGAGTTCGAGACCAGCCTGAGCAAGAGCGAGACCCCCGTCTCTACCAAAAATAGAAAGAAATTAATTGGACAGCTAAATATATATATAGAAAAAATTAGCCGGGCATGGTGGCGCATGCCTGTAGTCCCAGCTACTCGGGAGGCTGAGGCTTGAGCCCAGGAGTCTGAGGTTGCTGTGAGCCAGGCTAACGCCACGGCACTCACTCTAGCCTGGGCAACAAAGTGAGACTCCGTCAAAAAAAAAAAAAAAGGCAACCTGTCAGACAGGCCTTCACAGACAGCACAGCTAGGACACAGCAGCCCTCTGGCCACGCCTCACCCATCCTCTTATTCTGCTTTATTTTGCCTTAGAGGACAGAGCAGCCCCTGACATGTATATTTATGCTTGTGGTCCCCCTGCTCCCCCACTAGAATATAAGCCCCACCTTTTCTGCTGTAACCCCAGAGCAGTGGTTTTCAACTGAGGACAATACTGCCCACCCCCACCCCAGAGGACACTGGGCAAAGTCTAGACACATTTTAAGTTGTCACAACTGGTGGTGCTGCTGCTGGCATCTTGTGGGTAGAGGCCCAGGATACTGCAAGATCTCCTACAAGGCACAAGACAACCAAGGATTATGCAGCCCAAATGTCAATAGTGCCAAGGTTGAGAAGCCGTGCCCTAGAGCCCAGCACAGTGCCTGGCACGTAGGGGCCCTCAGTATCTGAGAAATGACTGACAACGAATAACGAACAGCCAGAAGCCGTCACGCACAGGGTTCAGGAGCTCGGGCTCTGAATTCCCACGCTCTCCCAGCAAGCACTGCCTGCGTGACGCCGGGCAAGTCCCTGCGTCACCGAGTCCCGGTTCTTACTCATCGAGTCAGGGATGACAGCAGCAGCTGCCTCGTGGCGCTGTGGTGAGGATTAGACGCACGCGGGTACTACTCGTCATTCATCCCAGGTGCATGCCCCCAGCATCCATCACGGAGAACGTGCCCCAGAGAAACGGGTTTGCATTTAGGATCCTCAGATCAAACGCCATCTCAGAACCAGGCAGGTACGAGGGTATCGCATCACGGAGAGAGACGGGCCAGCACCCCGGAACCGCAGGGCCCCCTGGGCACTCTGCTCTCTGCCCCGGCCCAAAGGATCAACATTCCCTGCAGCAGAAGTACACAGAAGGTTGGTGCGATTCCTCCCAAACACTGGCGGAAGTCTGAGAACCGAAGGACCGGCAGTAGTCAGGACCAGGCTTCTTTCTGAGGGGTGGCAGGACTCCACCTGCACGGGGGGCCAGCGGCAGCAGGACACACGGAGAGCCATCCTAAGACAGGCATGTTTCAGAAACAAAGAAACAGGGTGCAGGGAGTGGAATTGGGAGCAATGTCGAGGGCAAGGCCGGGGTGTGAGCCCTCCTGTCGGGCTGTAGGAGCCTGGGCGTCCTCCTCCAAGCCTTGACGCCCCCTTCCCGGAATAAAACAGCACAGGGTGACCTGCCCAGCTCCGCCGCATGTCCAGCCCAGCCTGGCTACCCCCACGACCGAGTTCAAACCAAGTAATTCCCCCGACCCCGTACAACTGTACAAACTGAGCTGGCCCAGCTCTGCTGGTGGCACATTTCAAACACAGCTGACATTTCCAGCAAGTCTGACTCTGCCTCATCCCCTGAGCAGAAGCCCGTTTTGGATCGGCTCGGAATCGCGTCAGTTACGTAAGCTGCTGCCTGGCCCAGCCCAGCGCCAGCCCAGGAGAAACCTCAAGACCGAAAGTCGACCCGGCTTGGAGCGCGATGAGAGCCCTTTCCTGAAGGTCTGTAAACAAATTAGGAGTCCGAGCTGTTAATGAGGTCAGCAGGAGTGCAACAGACCTCAAGAAAAATGATGAAATTCCAAAAAGGAATTTGGCTCAAAAAAGAACCAAGAGCGCAGAAATGACAGTGAGACGCCCGGAGGCCACTGCACCCAGACTGTCAACTGCAGTCGAGGGAAAGCGCGTGGCAGGGCCCCCCAGCCAAAAGCAGAAAGTCACCCTGAAACACAGGCGCTGCGAGATGCCCTTGGGAGCAGGCGTGGGGCAGGGGCTCCAGGGGAGGCTGAGACACTCTTCCTGGGCTCAGCGCCTCGCTGCGGACGCCAGCTCAACCAGCCACCGCCGTGTGGTGCCGGGCAAGTTGTGTCCCCTCTAGACACCTCTTGTTTCCTCTGTAAGACGGGGATAATAGCGAGCTCTCACGGGGCCACAGCGCGTTAGCGCTCGAGGAGGGTGGACTGAGCACTTCGCAGCCCCAACACTGCCGCTTCCTCGAGGGCTTCATGATGGTGACAAGAACCCCTCAAAACCAGGAGGTCCTGCAGTGCTTAATGGCAGAGCACAGAGGTGCAGCTCGGCAAACTACTCTGTTGTGCTGGCTCTGCACGCTGCAAGCCCTGCGTCCCCGTCCCCGTCTCTGCGAAGGCTTCCTTCCCTCCCCTCTGCCGTGTCCACCCCTCGGCCACCCTGCTCTTACTGCAGTCATCCCCTCGACGCCCATCAGCTCTTCCCTGCCCTCCTGGCAGCGGGGAGTCAAAGTTCTGTATCAGTGACCGGCACCTGGCACTGGGCTAGAAGACCTGTGGCTCCAGGCAGGGAGCTGAACGCTGTGCTGTGAGGCCCGAAACTCCCACTAGGATTCCCCACTTCACAGGGAGCTCATTCCCCAGAGTGGACTGAGTAGGGACGATCACTGCAGAGGGTGTTCAGTGCCCACGGCTGACAAAGAATGCATCACTCCCATGTGACTTTATAGCCTTCCCTTCTCCCCACCCAATCGTTCATTTCTTTCTTTCTTTTCTCACCATCGTTATTTCCAGTAGGTTTTGAACTGCGCCCGGGTAACCAGAGCTAACTTCTACCGAGTGCTGCGTGCACCGTCACGTGCACTCTGTGTGTGTAAACGTGTTTAGTCCTCACGACAGCCCAGGGTGCTGGTACTCTCATCATCTGAATTTTAATGGTGGGGAAACTGAGGCACAGAGCTTGTGAGTGGCAGGTCTAGGTCTCCACCTTTGGCTCCCCAGCACCTACAGCAGGGCCCAGCATGTTAGAGATACTTGGTAAATGTTTGGGGAATGAATAAACAAATTATAAAGAAGTGTCTAAATTCCATCTGGAACCTTCCGGTTACTAAGACAGTCACCGAAGGTCTGATAGACAAAATTCAGTGGGAAGCTTCCCCTTTCAAGAAACTCGCCCGGCGTGAGGGATCTGCGTTGGCCACGTCAACAGCCTCGCGCCTGTGGTCGGGGGCAGCGGGATCAGAGGACAACCAACGTAACGGCTGCCACCCAGCACCTCACCCTCGGACCTCATCACCACCAGACCCTCAGCCAAGCAGCCCCCCATCATTACTACTGCACTCCGCAGCTTCGTTCCTCGGGCTGAATGTTTGGAACTGCGTTGCCAGGCGACGAGCCACAACGCCTCACTAGTATTGCGAATCTCTTCCAATAATAGCGGAGAGAAAAAAAGGACCCACTCAACAAGGCCTACTGATAACTCGGGATGTTTTTCTTGCCCTCTCTGCCCTGGCTCAAGATCAAAAGCGACAGCAAATCAAAAGGAAACAATTGGGCTGATTATCTGGGCTCACCTCTCTCTACCACCTACCACTCCGCACCCCCCCAAGAGACAGAAAAGAAGGCCATGATTAGGATGCAAAGGCTGAATAAATACCCGTGGCTAATCAATTACCTCTCATGAAAAGCAATGGCATAGGAGAAATGTTTCCTAATTAGCTGCATATTCCCTTTCAAAACAGGACCAGACACCTACACCTGTCCTTCAGAAAGGGAACGGCCATGCACGATATAGGTATGCTGTCGGCGCACAGAAAACTGTGTGCATGCTTGGTGTTTTGGGGTTTTTTTGTTTTTTTTTTTTTGAGACAGAGTCTCACTCTGTTGCCCAGAGTAGTGTGCCGTGGCGTCAGCCTAACTCACAGCAACCTCAAACTCCTGGGCTCAAGCAATCCTCCTGCCTCAGCCTCCCAAGTAGCTGGGACTACAGGTATGCGCCACCATGCCCAGCTAATTTTTTTCTATATAGATTTTTAGTTGTCCAAATAATTTCTTTCTATTTTTAGTAGAGACGGGGGTCTCGCTCTTGTTCAGGCTGGTCTCGAACTCCTGACCTTGAGCGATCCACCCGCCTCGGCCTCCCAGAGTGCTAGGATTACAGGCGTGAGCCATCGCGCCGGGCCCATGCTTGGTGTTTTTTAACTAGAAAAGACCATCGCTCCCACTACCGCCACTCCCACCTCACCACTGAACTAGGGCACGCGCTGCACATCAAGAATTCAGATAACGATAACCACAGCAGCAAAGAGACGGCAGAGAAAAGACCAGAGCGCCCCCTGGTGGCTCCAGTGCTGCTCTTCCTGCAACCAGCAGGAGTAAAGGCAGCTTCCAGCTCCCAGATAACCATATAGTCAAACAAAGAAATTAACTCAAGAATGGAAACTCAGTTGTTAAAAAGTCAGTGAAAGAAGATAAGACTGTTGCAAATACCAATAAATATCAACTGGATGAATTTTCAGTAAGTTCAAGTAAGGAAACACCAACGAGCTGCATGTGCTGAATGAGGGTGTGTTTCTGCGGCTACCAAGCCGGGATCATTTGCTCCGCCATATTCTACAGGTGTTTATCCTTACGCACCTGGAGCCCCCTAAATGGTCTTCATTGCAGGGGTGAGGAGACTAAACAGCTCCCAAACACACACACACACACACACACACACACACGCACGCACGCACGCACGCACGCGCCCGTGCTGAGATCCATCATTTCCTTTAGATTTGCTTTTTCATTAAGCTTCATTCCCTGACCCATGCAGGAGGCAAGTTTAAACCAAAATACGGTTCCTGGCAAAGAGCCTCACTGCTTCCTTCTCCTGTTTCAGGGTTTCTCAACCTCAGCACTGTTGTCATTTTGGACCAGATAATTCTCTGCCGTGGGGGGCTGTTCTTGTGCAGTGCAGGATGTTTAATAGCACCCTTGGCCTCTACTCTCTACCTGCCAGCAGCACCCTCATCCCAGCTGTGACAACCAAAAATGTCCCCAGAAATTGCCAAATGTCCCCTAGCAGTTGAAATCACCCCCAATAGAGAACCACTGCCCTATCTGATCATTACTTCCAATCTGAGGCCACCAGCCTCACTGAAAGAATAGATTGATTGATTTCCTCTTAACTAGAGGGAAGAGGAGTAGACACCAGGTAAATGGAACTTTAGGGGCCTCCGCAGTATGGATGGTTTCAGTAAAACAGCAATATGTGCAGTTCAACAAGAAGGCCCAGATGTTTTCAGGAAGATTAGTCAACAACTTACCCTTTGAGTGATTACTGATGTGATTGTTAATAATAATCACTTACCAGTTATTGAGCATTTAATGTGCCAGGTGCTCTTCTAAGTACTTTTTTCCAATATTTCTTATCAAGGTACAATTTACACAGAGTATCCTCTGAGTATTTTCCATATATCAATTCATTTAATCCTCACAACCCTATCAGATGGGTACTATCATTAGCCCCATTTTACAGACAAGCACACCAAGGCATGATAGGTTAAATAACTTGCTCGAGTTCCCACTGCTGATATGTGTAGGAAGGTGGATAAGAACATAACCAGTCTAGCTGGTTTGAACACCAGTGAGCCCAACAGCCACAACAATAATGATACAGTTGTTAGTGTTGCCCGGACACTGTGTGCAGTTACCACATACTGAGCTCCTAAAGTGTTTCTTACTTTTTGCTAAGGTCTAGAACCCTTTCAAGGAGAATGGTGAAAGCAAAGGAACTTCTCCCCAGAAAAATCCACCTATGTGCACAAATACACAAACATTATTTTTTAATTTTTTTCCATTTAGTTTTTATATGCATACCTCCATGGGTACAAGTGCTATCTTACTACACTGATGTATCGCACTGCGGTGAAGTCAGGGCCTTCCGTGCAGACGCCACTGATGCAATGCGCATTGGACAAATAGTTTTGCGCACAATTGCAAGAGGCTTCTGATGTCTTTGAAACTGTCTAAGAGCCTCCAATAAAGTTCCCAGATACAATATATCCCAGGCTCCAGGCCAGATACTTCATACACCCCCTAGATCCTACAGATGATATTACTTCTGTTTCATAGATTGCGAAACTGAGTTCAGATGAGTTAAAGCATTTGCCCAAGGTCACACAGCCCTTGAACAGCAGTACTGAGGTCTGTCTGGCCCCAGGTTCTGTCCACCCCAACAGGTCGCCTCTCAACTCCATCCATCCATGAATGACTGACATCGTGGCACTACAGAAATAAAGGATGTATAAAGTACAGAAAGGATTCACACATCTAACCCAGCAGCGCTGACAATGCAAGCTTGGCAGGGACAAGGTAAGGGCTGCTGGCCGCTCAGAATTAACACCTGAAGGTGACATTTGCCTTTCGCAAAGAAGGTTGTTGATTCACCTGCACCAACTCTGTAAGACAGCGTCTTGCAAATGCCACTGCGCCCTTCCCAGCCCAGTCAGGCTTCCTACATCGGCCAACACCTGGCCTAGGGTATAAAAAGCTATGGGCCAAATGTCAAAGCCAGCATGTTTACTAATACTACCTTACCTAGCCAAAGGTCATCCAAAGTCACCTGAACGGGCACAACATTTGCAAGGCAGACAGTAAGCAAGAAGAAAATGAAGATATCTGTCTCTGACATCAAAGCAACTAATGAGATCGGGCAAGTCTTTAGAAACATCCAGACTTCAACCACTTGGCTCTTAATCACTGTGAATAAGCACGTAAGCATCAGGACTCCTTTCCCGGAACAGACGGTCAGAACCACCAGGAACCCTCAGCGCGGCCTCCTCCACATCACAGTTTGGGAAACTGAGGTGTAGAGAGGTCAAGGGACCCACTACTATCAGGGCCAGGGTCAAAACCAAGTTTTCCTGCTCACTGAAAGAAAACAGCACGTAAATGCCTCTTTAAAGACACACCATGTTCTTTCCACCACAGCGAGATGCCTCCCTCCCCGACGCAGTGGGAAACTCGCTCCCTTGAGCGGCTCACACGGACAGGCTTCGCTGCCTCCAGAGCTGGAGCTGCAACGGGGGCTGAGACACAGGAGCCGGCGCTGCAGGGACTCAGGCTCGATGCGTTCCTGCAAGACGCTTTGTCAATTTTCCATACTCGTTAAAACTAAAACAAACATCAGTTCCTTCCTTCCTTCCTCAGATGTTTCTTTTTTTTGGAGACAGAGTCTCACTGTGTTTCCCAGGCTAGAGCGAGTGCCATGGCGTCATCCTAGCTCACAGCAACCTCAAAGTCCTGGGCTCAAGCGATCCT